>NC_059206.1:62883921-62953921 GCF_020615455.1 Coregonus clupeaformis
CATGGCAAGACCAAAGAGCTCTCCAAGGATGTCCAGGGACAAGATTGTGGAAGACCTACACAAGCTGGAATGGGCTGCTAAGACCATCGCCAAGCAGCTTGGTGAGAAAGTGACAACAGTTTAGTGCGATTATTCTCAAATGGAAGAAGCACAAAAGGCGTGTCAATCTCCCTCGACCTGGGGCTCCATGCAAAATCTCACTCTCGTGGAGTTGCAATGATCATGAAGCAGTCGAGAATCAGCCCAGAACTACACCGGAGGATCTTGTCCAATGAATCTCCCAGGCAGCTGGGACCATCGTCACCCAGAAAACAATTGGTAACACACTGCGCCGTGAAGGACTAATCCTACCAGCCTTGTAAGTCCCCCCTGCTCAAGAAAGCACATATACAGGGCCGTCTTAAGTTTGCCTATGAACATCTCAATGATTCAGAGGAGAACTGGGTGAAAGTGTGAGGTTAAAATTAAGCTCTTTTGGCATCAACTCAACTCACCGTGTTTGGAGGAGGAGGATTGCTGCCTATGACCCCAAGAACACCATCCCCCACGTCCAAACATGGAGGTGAAACATTGCATGTCTTTAGGGGTGGTTTTTCTGCTAAGGGGACAGGAAAACTTCACCGCATCAAAGGACGAATGGACAGGGCCATGCACCGTCAAATCTTGGGAACTCTCCTTCCCCTCAGCCAGGGCATTGAAAATGGGTTTTGTGGATGGGTTATTCCCAGCTTGACAATACCCAAAAACACGTACAGGCAACAAAGGGTCGCTCAAAAAGAAGCACATTAAGGTCCTGGGTGGCTTAGCCAGTCTCCAGACCTTAATCCCATGGAAAAATCTGTGGAGGGAGCTGGGTTCGAGTTGCCCCAGCGTCAGGCTCGAAACCTTAATGCAACTTGGAGAAGATCTATAAGAGGAGTAGGACAAAAATCCACTCCTGAGATGTGTGCAAACCTGGTGGCCAACTACAAGAAGCGTCTGACCACTGTGATTGCCAACAAGGGTTTTGCCACCAAGTACTAAGTCATGTTTTGCAGAGGGGGTCAAATGCTTCTTTCCCTCATTAAAATGCAAATCAATTTTATAACATTTTTGACGTGTCGTTTTTCTGGATTTTTTTAGTTGTTATTCTGTCTCTCACTGTTCAAATAAACCTACCATTAAAATTATAGACTGATCATGTCTTTGTCAGTGAGCAAAGCCCTCCAACATCAGCTTGGGGATCAAATACTTTTTCCCCTCCCACTGTATATATATGTATGTATATAATATATATGAAATGTTTGATCGGGCGTTCTTGTAGTCGTCTAGTGTAGAAAGGCAGCGTGCGGCTGTCCAGCTGTCTTTCACTGGGGCTCGTGCTTAATGTTTCAGAATAGACTGAGGGTGTGGTCCACTTGGGTGTGGGAGTGATATGGCAGGGGAGTAACCTCATGCACAGACTCTTATTGATCCCTAGCAAGGCTGAGTGGATGCAGCCCATCTATGAAATGAACTGCTACACCTGTCTTATCGTACTGCTCCCCAGGAAGTCTGTCACCACCGGGAGAGAGGAAAGAGAACCACTAGACCACACATTCCACCAGTGGGCTCATCACAACACGGATATAAGTGAACAACCACACACTAGCTCAACTTAAAGATGAATACTGGCACCTATCGCACCAATTAAATTTCAATTGAATTTAAAGGGCTTTGTATTGGCATGAAACATATGTTTACATTGCAAAAGCAAATTAAATAGATAATAAACATTACAAAATGAAATTAAACCATTACACTCACAAAAAGTTCCAAAAAGAAATAAAGACATTTAAATTCATAATTATTGCAAATAGTTTCAAATAAGTCTGCTAAGCATAAATATGTTGTATTTACAATGGTTGTTTATTATTCACTGGTTGCCCTTTTCTTTGTAGCAACCCAGGTCACAAATCTTGCTGCTGTGATGGCACACTGTGGTATTTCACCCCAATAGATATGGGGGTTTATCCAGAGTTGGATTTGTTTTCAAATTCTTTGTGGGTCTGTGTAATCTGGGGGAAATATGTGTCTCTATATATGGTCATACATTTTGGCAGGAGGTTAGGAGGTGAGCTCAGTTTCGCTTACTCATTTTGTGGGCAGTGTGACATAGCCTGTCTTCTCTTGAGAGCCAGGTCTGCCTGCGGCGGCCTTTTCTCAGTAGTAAGGCTATGCTCACTGAGTCTGTACATAGTCAAAGATTTCCTTAATTTTGGGTCAGTCGCAGTGGTCAGGTATTCTGCCACTGTGTACTCGTTTAGGGCCAAATAGTATTCTAGTTTGCTTCTGTTCTTTTTGTAAATTCTTTCCAATGTGTCCAAGTAATTATCTTTTGTTTTCTCATGATTTGGTTGGGTCTAATTGTGTTGTTGTTGTTGTCTGGGAGCTCTGTGGGGTATGTTTGTGTTTGTGGACAGAGCCCCAGGTTCCCAGCTTGTAGGGGACTCTTCTCCAGGTTCATCTCTCTGTAGGTGATGGCTTTGTTATGGAAGGTCTGGGAATAGACGCTTCCTATTTTAGGTGGTTGTAGAATTTAACTTGGCTCTTTTTCTGGATTTTGATAATTAGCAGTGAATCGGCCTAATTCTGCTCTGCCCCCACCCCATCCCCATCGCTTACACCCTCCCTCCCCCTAGTCGCTGCAGTGACTGCCTCTCTCTCTTCACTTTTATTCTAATGAGTTGCAACTACAGATAACGACCTTGATCTTCCATTGATTTGGCTATCACTTAGCATTGTAGTGGTTTGATCGTGGCTGAGCCTCTGGTTAATTATATGGGCTTGGACATGGCTCCCCGCTCGAGGAGAATCTCAAGTCCTGCAGAATAATAGTTTTAATAAGAGGAAGGCTATTACTGCTGTGTGATACCCTCTGCCTCTACCCTTCTTGTCCTTTATTCCTCCCTCTTTTTTTTTTTTGTTCTCTCTCTCTCTCTCTCTCTCTCTCTCTCTCTCTCTCTCTCTCTCTCTCTCTCTCTCTCTCTGTCTCTATATATATAGCTGTCTCTCTCTCTCTCTCTGTCTATATATATAGCTGTCTCTCTCTCTCCTCCTCTCTCTCGCTCCTCCTTCTCTCCTCCTTCTCTCTCTCTCTATAGCTGTCTCTCTCTCTCCTCCTCTCTCTCTCTCTCTCTCTCTCTCTCTCTCTCTATAGCTGTCTCTCTCTCTCTCTCTCTCTCTCTCTCTCTCTTCTCTCTCTCTCTCTCTCTGTCTATATATATATAGCTGTCTCTCAGGATGGAGAGGAGGAGTAAAGAGAGAGAGAGAGAGAGGAGAGAGAAAGACAGAGCGAAGGATATTGGCAGACTCCTCTCCATCCTCCCACAAATAACAGCCATTAACAGGCAGATCAGGAGCTGAGCCACCAGGTTGACTTGAAACACTGAGTGCCACACAAAACTAAGAGACCAGCACATTTACAGAGAGAGTGTGTGTGTGTGCGCGCCTGTGTGTGTGTGTGTGGTTATGTGTGTGTGTGTGTGTGTGTGTGCGTGCGTGGCGTGCATGTGTGTTATTGTGTGAGAGAGAGAGACAGACAGACAGAGAGATGTGTATAGAGAGCAGAAAGGAGGTTGGCCAATGAATTGAATTGTACTTAATATAATTAGCGTGATGGTCTGCAGTATGTGCTTTACCTTTTCACAGTGTGGTTAAAAGCAGAGCATGACACAAATGGAAACACCTACTCCTTTACCGCGCGGCAGACTGTCTGTGGCTTTTAATGTAGAGGCCACACGCGCTTATGCATAAAGACAAGACGCAGACAGAGAGGGAGGAAGAGAGAGAGGGTGAAAGAGAGAGAGAAAGGGAAAGACGTGAACATGAGAGAGAGAGGGAGAGAGAGATGACAAGAGAAAGATACAAAAATCAAAATAAAGGTGAAAGACAAAAAAATGTATTTTAAGTTTGTAACCATGTGTTTCCTCTCCCCCTCCTCGTTGTCTGCTCAATTTCATTGTACCAATTGGAGGTAAATGCTACAGTGCTAATCTCCTGTAAAGGTTGGGGCCCAGTGCTGTCATTGGCACCACAGAGGCTTTAACCGACAGACAGGCTGCGCCGTCTCTAAAATTTGCCACAAAATCCAAGTGGCTTTATAATCAGAAGTATTTAATTTAACGGGGAGATTAGTTATTCTCTTCCTTCTTCCTTCTCTCTTTATCCTCGCTTCAAAGATCACAGTGACATCTTCCTCGAGTCGAGGATCACAGTATGTATTTTTTTCTCTGATGATGGAGGGATGATAAATGGAGGTAGAGAGGAGGAATAATAGAGGGGGGGAATGTACTGCATTGTTCTAGTGGTTTTGAAGTAGAGAGTATCTCCCGCCGCTCCCCTCTCTCTCTCTCTATAGCGCTCTCTGTCTCTATCTCTCTCTCTCTCTCTCTTTATCTCACTCCCCCCCCCCCCCCCCCGTTCTCTCTCGTCTCTCTCTCGTCTTCTCTCTCTCTCTCTCTCCCTCTATAGTGCTCTTCGTCTCTATCTCTCTCTCTGTCTGTCTGTCTGTCTGTCTGTCTGTCTGTCTGTCTGTCTGTCTTCTCTCTGTCTCTCTGTCTCTCGTATTCCTTATAGCGCTCTCGCTTCTCTACCTTTGTCTGTCTGTATTCCCATAGCGCTCTCGCTCCCCCCCCCCGTCGTCTGTCTGTCTGTCTCTCTCTCTCTCTGTCTGTCTGTCTGTCTGTCTGTCTGTCTGTCTGTCTGTCTGTCTGTCTGGCTCTCTCTGTCTCTCTCTCTCTTTGTATTCCCATACCGGTGTGGGGCTGTGCTGCTGTGGGGACTAATTTGGCTAAAATGGAGCCTCTCCTCATTTTATTCCTTAATTAAAATATGCAAGCATCCACACTGGGTTTTCCTGTGTGTGTGGCTGCCTCCTTAGTTCCACTAGTCTTATAGAGATAGGATAAAAAGAGAAAGTCCCAGACTTTGTATTGATGCTGTGGTCGCCTGTACATTTGCATCTCATATCACCAAATAACTCTAGATCACAATGTATGGTTTTTTATCAGGAAGATTACTGTGCAGGTGTGTGTGTGTGGTGTGTGTGTGTGTGTGTGTGTGTGTGTGTGTGTGTGTGTGTGTGTGTGTGTGTGTGTGTGGGCTGTGAGCGGTGGAGGTCCCAAAGGAGGACTGGATGCTCTGAGATACGCTGCCGTCAGCAGCGCAACTTTCCAGCTAAGCCCTCCCACCCCCCCCAGTAGCAAGGGGAGGGGGTGTGTGGGAGCGTAAGCACAATGTATTGAGCCGCCTCCAAGAGGAGCGGCGCAGCTGACTCAGCGCTGGAGCCTGTAGCTGGTCCTGACACACACACAATCGCTTCTCCTCTCACATGCAAACACACGCTCAGGCACTCAGTCACACAGCTGCTGCTGCGGAGCGCGGAGGAGTTACAGAGAGACGGAGAGAAGAGAGTGGAGAGAGGAGAGAGGAGAGAGAGAAAGGACAGGCAGCACCAGCAAAGAGAGAGAGAGAGAGAACGAGAAAGAGAGAGAGAGAGGAAGAGAGAGAAAGTGAGAGAAGCAGGCAGGAGGGGTGGATTGCTGGTGGCACACTTTCACAACTGGATGTCTCCACGTTGGGATAGAGAGATTGATGGTAAGAAAAGTTATGTATTATTTTGAAGGTTAGATTGAATGTTTTTATACAGAGATGCAGAATAAATTTGTTTTGTTTGTTTTTCGCCGAATTTGGAAGCTGGGTGCATTGAATTGATTTATTCTGTATTCTATTTGACTGTGATTGTGTTGTAATTTGTTTGTTGTGGTTTTGCATGCTTATGTGATATTTTGTTTAGATTGATTATAGTAGAGAGGTGTTTATGTTGCCAAGAGTGACATTTTGGACTTGTAATTTTTTTTAAACAAATGAATTTATTTTTTACAGATAGCCTACTTTGTGTGTGCCTGTATGGAAGTGTGTCAGTGAGTTTGAGTGTGTGTTAAGCTTGAGAATGAGTGGGGTAAGAGTTTCCAGGTTATGCGTGGGTGACTTTGTTTGGCAAGTGATTTCTGGTTGAATGTGCAGTATTTATATGTGTAACTGTGTGTGTGTGTGTGTGTGTGTGTGTGTGTGTGTGTGTGTGTGTGTGTGTGTGTGTGTGTGTGTGTGTGTGTGTGTGTGTGTGTGTGTGTGTGTGTGTGTGTGTGTGAGTCTATGTTCTGAGGACAGCCTATACAAAAATGACTGACAGATGGTTAAAAGGCAAGAGGGCCGCTGACAAAAAAAGAGAATTTCTCAGTCCTCTCCTCCTCCACCACATATATTTCCTCCCTCCTTTCTCCCTCTCAGCATTCTGCTCATCCTACTCCCCCCCCCCTCTCTCCTTTCTCCTCTCAGCATTCTGCTCATCCTACCCTCTCCTCCTCTCTCCTTTCTCCTCTCAGCATTCTGCTCATCCTACCCTCTCCTCCTCTCCCACTAGAAGCCCCTGAGGAAATACACCGCGCTCTCCTCCAGAATTAACTCGGCACACACTCCTCAGCGACCGGCCGCCAAGTGAAACCCTCTCACACTCCCCCTCTCTACTCCCTCTCCTCAAGAAGCTCTGCTCAAAAAGAAGAGTGGAAAAAAACGACAGCCCAACCCCCAAAATCCCAAACCCACCTTCACTTACTTGTTTTATTCCCCCCTCCCCCCCCCCCCCCTCCTTCCTTTCCTCCCCCTCCCCCTCTTTCTTCTAGTCCGAGGAGGCAGGGTTGGGATGTGAGAGGCAGCAGCGAGGAGAGAGAGGCTGAGCCAGGCGCCCCAGAGACCCAGAAACGTTAGAGGGCACTAGAGTCCAGCCTGAGAGGCACCGCTAAAACCCTAACTACCACCTCTACCACCAGCATTCAACCACCACCAGCACAACAACAGCGAGCCCCACAGCCGTTCAACAGTAGCAGTG
The DNA here is from genome assembly GCF_020615455.1 of Coregonus clupeaformis. Lineage (NCBI taxonomy): Eukaryota > Metazoa > Chordata > Actinopteri > Salmoniformes > Salmonidae > Coregonus > Coregonus clupeaformis. The sequence goes on from NC_059206.1 coordinate 62,890,829, forward strand.
GCTCAGGGAAAATACCATAGGTGTTAGGATAGTTAGCCGTAGCGCTAAGGGAGCAGAGGGGAGGTCCTCCATGCAGCTTCAGCACCAGACCTCCTAGTGCTGAGCCTGCCTTCATGGGGACATGGCAGCAACAGAGCACTGACCAGAGCAACCTCCTCTTCTTCAGAATGTCTAGCAGGTAAGAGTCCTCTCCTCCCCTTCCCCTCCAACATCTCTTTTTCTCACTTTTTATTTTGGTGGTGATCTGTCTATTTCTTAGTTGTGATGTGTGGTCTATCTGTTTATTTTGAGGTAGAAATAGGTGTTGTGGTATGTGCCATGCTGCTGGGTGTGTGTGTGTGTGTGTGGGTGTGTGTGTGTGTGTGAGAGAGGGAGGGGGGATGTGTGAGTGTGTGTGGAATACTGTTTTGTTTTTTGAAATTGTTAAAATGGTGGATTGGATATTATTACTATTTTTGATTTTTCAGTCTTCATTATTTTTGTTTTATTTGCCTTTGGTATTTATTTTCTAGGCTACTTTGTCAAATAGTAATCTTGTGCAGTTTGGGTTGGTGAGAGAGAGTGTGAGTGGGGTGAGTGTATATGCACCTGACATTGTGCACTGCACTCTTTTCCTGCAATATTTATCACATTTTGTAATTTGTATATTAGTTCCTATAAAAGACAGTATAAATTTTAATGTTTACAAAAAGGGAAGGAATATAAGAAGTCATGCATTATTTCACTGGATTTTACCTTTGCCTCGTTTGGTTGATGGCCATGTGGCACCCCACTCCTCCTAATTTGTCTGTGCAATATAGTTATAAGAGTACTGTAGTGTTTGTGTAACCCCGCGCTGATAAAGACTGTGGAAGAGTGTGGTCGTCCACCTTGACTACATGGGTCGCTCAGGAAGCCTTGAACACGGGGTTAGAGACAGGCAGCCGGGAGGAATAGCCAGAGCTTGGAAGAGCGGTAACGGATACATAATGGAGGGAAGTTATATTTCTCCGGACAATTAGCGCCGTATCGTTCCTGTTCACAATCGGGTGTTTTATGTTTTGGCGTTTTTTTGAGAAGAATAAACACTAGAACGCCGAGATATTTTAAAGGGAGGGGGGATGTGGGGGGCGTTAGGTGGTTTCCTTTGGTGATGTACAGTGAAGTTGAGGTAAAGGGAGTAAAAGAGATAGAGGGGGAGTTGGAAAGGAGGGTAGTTAGTTGGTAATTAATCATAGTGGGAAACCTGTGTATGTTGGCACCATGCACACGCTGTTACGCATTTGAAGGCCGGGCAGGCAGACCTTGTGCAATCGCCAGTCTCTGCTGTAGTTAGAGTTTGAAAATAAATGAATTGAGGTTATTTTATGAATTACAGTTGTTTTAATTTTTATCACAGATGTTGTGTGTATAGGATTTTATTTTTATTTTAAACTGAGCAATTACTTAAAGCAATTCAAAAGAAATATGGTTGTTTTGAGGATTTAAATCGTTGAATATACTATCCATGATAGTGTTCTTCTCACCGAAATGTGTGAAATTGTTTGCCCTTATTCAGTGAAATTATTCACACATTATTCCTCTTTATTCCACTCTTTCTAAAAATGACGCATGTGTGGAGAATTGTAGTGGCATGCACTTTTTTTTCAAGACATTCTGCACACCATATTTGACACGGCGTGACGCATCTCTCACTTTCAACATATGTTTTGAGCTGGATAATAAAAAACTACTGCAAAGCTTATGAATGTGATTGGAATAAGGAACCATATCGCACGAGGATGCTCGGTTTCTCATCCGTCCTCGCGCGGCATCTGCGTGCAGGTGGATGGGCCCCGCGCTCATAACGGAGGGAGCAGCCAGCATCTGCTGGGATACGTTCGCAATCCCCCCCTTTTACAAATGCGCGCCAGTTGTTTAAATAATCACTGTGGGATGTTGTTATTTATCCTCCCTCGCACCACTTAGGAAGGCATCTTTCCATGTTTAGTAGGCATGAATATATTCTCCAAAGAAGCCTCGCCTTGACAGACTGCCATGGAATCTAAACCGATAATGATTTGTGTTTGCCGAGCCGCGCGCGCGCCTTGGGGTATTGGGAGAAATGAGTGTTATGGGGGGCTCGTGTTTCAAATCCCCCCTCCCTTTAAAGATAGCTAAGTGGATGATGAGTATAGGTGGTTTTATCGGTGTTAGGGCAAATTATTTAATGTGCAATGATTGAGTACGCAAAGCAGGAGCAGTATGTGTTGATGTGAGGAGGGCATGTTGTTTAGGGTGTTGGTTGTGGTTTTGCAGCAAAGAATAGCACTCAAACATTTGATATCCTCTAAAACGTATATATTCACTGCAAAGTAGCCTACGTATACAAGTATTAGGGACCATGCAATAATTACATTTTGATGAATATGATTTTATTTGTTAATATTTTCAATTATAGAATAGATGCACATTTTCAGACCAAATTTACAGGCAGGTGTGCAATTATATTACAAGAATGTACTAAAAGAACCAAAACAAATATCTAAATGACCACAGAATGAATTGTAAAAACAATCATTTAACCTGTTGGATATTTGTTGTTTTCGGATATATTTAATTTGTAGGATTAGCAACCTCAACGTCACACTATGTCAACACCTGCTTCTCATATTACAAGTGTATTTTTACGACGAGTAATGTGCTAATTCGATGCATTCAAAATAGGAAGTGCATATCAATTAAATACACACATTCCCCTTTGCATGAGTACAAATAGAGAGACAAGCAAATAGAGAGAGACATGGTTTTAATTTTGTTTAGATATATATGTATTTTTTTAATCAGGTACTAACATAAATAAGAAACGAAATTGAAAATGCAGAAATCATGAATGGCAAAAAATTTTAATGGGGAATTGAAATGTTTCCCATTTCAGACTTCCAGTAAGAATAATTTTATTTTTTGGATTTATTTTTTTTTGATTGACATTTAGGTGAATAATTCATGCAAATCAACGTATAATGCTTTGTAATTGAAGTAAATTATTACGAATTACAAACGAAGATTAGGCTCTATAAATCCTACTTAAAAATTGAATTTAGCACTCCCTCCTTTTGCCTATCGCCGGTTGTGGTTTTAATTTTTGGCTATCGGTGATAACAGAAGATGTATAAGTATAACCTTAAATTAAATGATCTGCAAAAGCAGATACACGACTTCAATCAATAAAATAGACTCGTAAAAGTATGTCAAATAATTGCACCTGCTTTCTTTATCTTTAGGAATGTGCGGATCATTTTATGTATCTGCAGGGAATATATTATCATATTTCGTTATGTAAACCCCCCATAAATTATGTTAAACTATCTTTTAAAGCTTTCCAAAGCTTTACGTTGTAATAATATTTTGATGTCGTAATTGGGTACTTTGTTCTGGGTACGTGCATGGATATTTATATCGACCTTTGCAAGTTAAACAGTCCGCAGTTAAGTGATATTACTGCGCCTCTAATTGGTCACTAGTAGGCTAATTCCCCCTCAATAAACCAACATTAAGCCATGTCATTTTATTTCCCCCTGCGCTTCAAAAGCTGAGGGGTGTGGAACAACTCAAGTATTACTTAGGGCTTGTAAAATGTTGCAACGGTGCACCTCTTCTGTGAGGGTCTAATGCCAGTCAGGCGGAGGAAGATCCCGAGAAAATGTTGAAGAAATAGGGCTGGTAGCACTTACAGCGTCAGGGTATGTTTTCAATCTAAATCTCTGCTCTTAAAAAGCTCGCCCTTCTAAATTCTTCCCTTCTCTTCTGCAAGGCGGGTGCTGTAACGCGGCTTCCTCTGAAGTGCGACAGGTGATATGTGAGACCTTACGGAGAGTGACAGTGTTTATAGTGGACTTGTTTTTCTATTTTCTCTCAGTATTGTTACAGCATCTGAGATCCCAATACAAGCAGTAGGTGGACTAACGCATCAGAAACATGTTAGTGGAAAATCTAAACTTTATATTAATTATATAGGTTATTATTATACCTAATATATGTTAATAGACCAAGCATGAACACAATGGTATAATAATAATAATACTGTATTATTGTAATATTTTTTGTTATTAAACCAGTGCAGCAATTTTCTAAATATGCCATTATCATTTATTACTGTTATTATTGTTGAGTGTTATTTCATGTTTGAAATGTCAGGTGCATGGCCTATAGCAGAGGATTCCAGCAGAACTCTGTATAGTATATTTATTTATTTCCTAACCACTTTGTAAATAATTGCATTTTCTAAGATTTAAAAAATTTTACATTAATGGTATAATTTGTTGAACTCACGATTACTGTAGGCCTATATAAATCTAATTTTCCTTTTGGTGACATTTAAACATTGTAATGGATTTACTCTGCATGTCTGCACTCAAGCAGAATGTACTACACATATTTGAATTAAGAAAATATACACGATGCAAAAGCAAATCAGACGATGCAATGATGTCACATATATTTCAAACATGATATATGTTCAGAAGATGTGTGCAGAGATGACTGGACCAGGTGTGTGTGTGTGTAAAGCACGGTGGTTAAGACTGCAGTTAGGAGATATAGCAGGGCAGGCATCATCGGCATGGAGCTGTCTGTCTGTCTGGTTCATGTCAATACATTGACGTCTTAGATGGACTGCTTTACAGCGAGGTCATTACCTAACTATTGATTACATCTGCTGTGTTCTCTTCAACCAATACCTCTCCACTTCTATACCACACCGTCTCTCCTTATTGCTGTCATTTCAATTACATTATATAATAATATATTATACATATTTATCTGTATAATCTGTATGTCTATCAAGTGGTTATATCTTTTCTAATGTAAGAAAAATATTTTATTACGTATGTGCAACCATTTGTTATTTAATGTAGTTTTACCCTATCAACTGAAATCTGCATTTGTGTAGTGTAGTGGCTATGACACCTGCTCGCTATAGGCTGTATGCATCTGAATGAAAAACTACTATATTAATACTCTCTATAGGCATGGCAGACATCATATTAGTTGAATAGCAGCACATCTCCTAGTTAGTTTTGTTGAGTAATAATGAAGGGAATATATTTAGAATCAGAGGTCCTAATCACCTATTATACATATAATTATGAAATAGGGGGGGGGGGGGGGGGTGTGTGTTGTTGAGTATTTTGAGGGAGGGGTGTTTTTGTTTTTTTTAGTTATTTGTGCTGTTGCATGCAATAATATGTTAGTGTGTGTGTGTGAGAGCGAGAGAGAAAGGGGATAATTTTCTAGGGAGAGAGCAAGTTGTGCTTTGTTTTCCCTCAGAGAGGATATATTGCCTGTGTGCTGGCTGTATTTAACAGGTGTTTTCCTTCCTTGCCGAGGCTGTGGATGCGTGGTGTTGCTGTCTGCGTGTGTTGATATATAATAGTTTCCCCAAGGTGTTTTTTATTCCCGAGGGTTGTGTGATTACGCACATACTCTGTGCATTCTGTGATGGGATGTATGACTACAGATAGCATCGGGTGTGTGAGGTGTTTCTCCGATCTTCTGCATATGCCCAAGTACTCTATAGTACCAGTTTGGATGTGTGGAGGAAGAGTGATTTTTTGTTTGTGAAGTGGCTCTGTGTCTCTGGCTCTGTCTTGGCTCCATGGGGGAGCTGATGTAAGGTTTGGCTGGCCTTGGCTGGAGTGGAGATTGAGAGGTGAAAGAGGACATGTTGAGGAAACGCCATGCCACTTCTCTTTCTAACTCCTCCGTCTCGGGTGTCTCTGTGTGTCTCTCTTATACAATTTAAATATATACAATACACACCTCTCTCTCTAAGCATTACTAGTACACTAGATGAGTAAGGTAGTCTCTATCACTGGTCAAGTGGGCTATAGAGGAAGGGGACACTGCGCGTTGGAGGGGGAGTTGGGTGTAATACAGGAACAGTTATAGGGTTTAAAGGGAACAGAAATGGCAGTCAAGGCAATGCTACAAAAATGAGTGAGTAGGTATCTAGCTGAGTGGTGGAAGTGGAAAGGGAGAGGTGGGTGTATTGGGTGTGGTCTGTTATCAGGTTTGGATGGACTCTAGCACTGGGAGTGTTTTATTGGCAACGTCCTTTTTTTCGGCTGGAGATGGAGAGAGGGATTTACTACAGCTAATGAATGGTCTGTTTGTATTAACATCCCCTCACCTGCTCTCCAGCCGGGCTCCTAAGCCTGGGGGGTCCCTGCAGGCCTTCTCTCTCTGGCTGTCATCCCCTAGAGGGGTTAATCACGTTAAATTACATTGTGGGATCTGGAATTAAGGTTGGGATGATGGGGGTGAGAGGGGGAGGAGGTGCTGGGAAGGCGCTGTAGGCCCATCGGTGTAGATATGTTGGGAGAGTCAGTGAGGAGGAAAAGGGAAGGTAGGGGGTGTTAAAACTAGTGTACCCAGTTTTTTTTTTTATGGTCTGTTATTTCTGGGAGAGAGCAGAGAGATGGGAGGTAGACTCTGAGGTGAGAGGGAGGAGAGGAGACTGAAAATGTGTTTGTGTAAGTGGAGCAGACACTTGAATGTTTACGTATGTGTGTTTGCACGAAGTTTTGTGGTTTAGGGGTGCCATTTAGAGTTAGGAGAGGGAAGACGACAAGGTGCCATTATTTATGGTCACCACGATTTACCTAAGTGTCAGGCATGGAGATATGACGCCCAAACCTATTTTTGCTTTGAATTTTTTTCAACTCACAATCTTTCTTTTTTTTTCACGCTGTGGACATTTAATTTAGGGCACCCTTTTTCCTTTAATCAGAATATGAATTAATTTGGTTATTTAATTTGCTGCGGTTATGCCATTTAATAAACATTTGTCAGTGTAGTTTGTAGAGTTGGGTTAAATCTGATATTTTAATATTCATGATTTAAATTCCCTCAATCTCCCTATTTTTGTGAGGCAGACTTGGAATATTAAAATGCTCTGGAGATCCTTCAATTTTCTCATTGTGTTGCAGACTAACACACACACTGTGTGTTACAATCTCTAAGATATTCTGTTTTGTCACTTTGTCAATTTCAAGTGAATTATTTTCCTACTATCGGGAGGCATTCTTCATATTTTGTTTAATGTTTGATGAAAATGCATTAACCAAACGCAGATATTTTTATTGTATTACCAGTTTATAACCGTAAAGATGAATCATTTGTATAATAATATGTATTTACAATGATCTGAAGAAAATAACTAAGCCTACACTATGTCTTTCCTGAGTTTGAGTGAGAGTAGGGAGGATATTAAAAACATAACTCAGAGTTTTCAGCCAAGTACGGATATTATCTTATTTAGATTTATATAGCATGCATAAGACGCAGAGCTGTGATATGAAACATGCCTCACGCTGAAACAATGTGTGCTCCATCTGTCTATGGCTCTGTAACTCTGTAACACCGGTGTTGTGTACATACGTTCACCCCGTCGTCTCCTGTCCCCCGCTGCAGCTACTGATCAATATGGGACGTGAGGATCGCTCACGGGGTCAGGATCACTCACGGGGTCAGGGTGATCTGTCTCCTGTTGGTCCCAAGGAGATGCATGGTATCTATGGTGTTTGAATTAAGGGAGGGATGGATGGATGGACGACTGGAGTGGGTTGGAGAGAGACGGAGTGTCTTCTAATAGTGTTTAGGAATGTGGTGGGTGCTGCTAGGACAGCAGTGGTTTTTTAAGAGGTGTGTGTGTGTGTGTGTGTGTGTGTGTGTGTTCAGGAACGACAGCAATGCAGGGCCATCTGCTTGTGTCTTATCAGGGAGATGAGTGGGTGAAAGTAGCTGAGTCCTCCACTCAGCCTTTTTCCCCATGGACCCCCCCCTACCCCCCTACAGGCCTGAGAGAGAGAGAGGAGGTGTGTGTGTGTGTGTGTGTGTGTGTGTGTGTGTGTGTGTACGCACCCAGACCTCTCACACACGCTCACACCCCACTGTGTTGGCTGCTACACTGTGAACAGAAATGTCCGCTCGCCCCACCGGTTAAAACTATTATAAATACAAAATAAGGATATAGAAATGGCTAGATTTACCTTATGTTGTACACTATGTCAGTGTCAGAGAAAAATTAATGTTTTTATGGTTTTGGAAAAAAAGTTTTTTTTTTTTTATTATAATTCTGGAGAGAAAGATAGAAATCAACAAATAGAATGATCAATGGATTATATTCTGTTATATTCTTTAGTTGAAAGAGTGGATTTTATGAGTTGTTTATTGGCAAAATGTGGTCGTCAATGGTTATTTTAGTTTGGTGTGTGGTAAAAACGTAGCTGTGGTTGTAGAGATCCCCTGTGTATTGATGTGTGTGTGGGTATGGCCCTGTCAGTAAGGTTTACAGTAACAAAATCCACCACACAGCAGGAAACTATATGGTAACAAGGTTATTAAACACTTGTTAGTCTTATAGCAGTGTAATAACATGATTACGACATGCTTATTGGCACACAAACGCCAGGGGAGTTATAATAATATGGGAAATAAGACAGCAAAAGGAAGAGATTATTATTTTTATATCTAGATATATTTTATTTCCAATAGTAAAATTTTGACGTTGTATGTTCCTTCTGGCCAAATAAAGTGTTTTTTGTATGTAATGATGATGGTGAATATTATTGTAGATGTTTTTCAGTGTACTAGAGGTTGTAGAATAGAGGCATATGGAGTCATGATCTGTAAAGTATTTGTCCGGAGACATGTAACTGGCGGTGGTAAGTGGGAGGTTTATTGAGTTTGAGCTCGGTGAAGAAGACCATAGAATATAAAATAAAGAAGAATAAGGATTTTTATGCAGAGCTACAGTTTGATACAGTATGTTTAGTAAAACAGAGTTGGTGATGCAATTCAGATGAAAAATGTTTGCAGTTTTTGGAAAATATATTTATGGCCATAATCACCCAATCTTGGATGGGCATGCGTGGTTCAAATAAATGAGAAGGTGGGGGTATTTTCTCTTTCTCTCTCTTTTCTTTTAGAGGAGGGTTTATTTTTTTTGGTGCCTTGAGTATCATGGGGGAAGTAGCGGTCGGGTGTGGAGCGGAGGGGGAACGAGAAGTGGGTTGAGATAGAGGGTTGCTCAGGATGTACCACTCCCACAGCCTGCCTAATGAGGGGAGATGAGTACGGGGCCCGGCCTCCCTAAACACAACACACACACACACACACACACACACACACACACACACACACATACACACACACACAAACAGGGGGCTGATAAGGCCGGAATGCAGAGGGACTAAAGCTGGGGGAGAGGGTGAAGGGAGAGGAGAGGATGTAAGACGGGAGTATCAACGAGCCACTGTGACCTGGGCAAAGCACCGAATATAGCCACCATAAGTCAACACGCAATTAGCAGGAACACAAGAAATGGAGACAAAAAAAATAACAAACATACAAAAATATTTTCAGAAGATTTTATTCAGAGATATTTGGCACTGCTAGTCTGAGACATTACCTGGATTGGTGAGAATTGTCCCTGAACAAGGAGGAATGTGACAAAGACACACCAAGAGGCATGTAACTTGTGCATACATACTTTACAGGGGAGCCCATCCGTTATTCCTCCTGACTGTTTGTTTGGTTGAACTGTTGAGTGCTACAGGCAGGTTGAGGCTATATTTTAAGCAGGTAAGATCCCTTATAAAACAATTTGTCTTTCAACGCAGACGACAAAGAAAAAAATAAGAACACAACCCTTTCATTTTTAATTTAGGTGACGGTAATGGTACTGTTATTTACAGAATGCAGGAAGAATTGCTAATTATGATTGCGGTGGATATGATTCTGGCTATTGAAGTAGTAGATAATGATGGTAATGACTGTTTGGCAGCGTTTGCAGGTGATGGCTTTTCCCGGAAATGGAACACGGTGATGTGTGTGTGTGTGGTGATTGAAGTGTATAGCACTTTGATGTGCTGGAACATGGTTATTCGAATCAAAACTACACCACTACGGTTGGGATCACCAAAAAAGTAATTACCAAAGTATTGTACAGAGAGAAAAAACGACAGGGCAATATTTATTTAATAATGATTGTGCTCGTGTTACTTTGAAAGACATACTGAACCTAGGGTGATGTGGGGTAGAATGCAGCGACTGAAACTCGCCATTTTTTTTTCTTTTCCGTTTCTTCATAAGATTTCCCCTCCCTCTCTCCCTTTGTTTTTTCTCCTTTTTCTCCAAATTCCCTCTCCCCCCTCTCTCTCTCTCTCTCTCTCTCTCTCTTTCTCTCTCTGTGTGTGGGCTTATTCATCTCTTTCCTCTCTCAACTGCTGTAACCTGCTCTGGGACGGTTGGAGACATGGGGAGGATTGTAGGGAGTGGTGAGAGAGAGGAGTGGAGTGGTACTGGCAGGGCTGGGCCTGTGCGCCAACAGCCTTTAGACTAAAGTATCACTCCTTTAACATCAATGCACAGTTAAACAGACAAACACAGAACACACACAGAGACAGACAACACACACACACACACACACAAACACAGAAAAACACACACACACACACTGCCTAATGTGTAATACTTAAGGAAAAAATACCATGGCAGTATAGTTCATTTCTTATCCACAAAGACACTCAGAAATCCACAAAGGGGATAAAACAGGCTAACTCAGCATTTTGCATCAGGAAAGTGTTGGGGAAATATGTGCAAGCGCTGTGCCGTCAGCAAAGATGTGGTTTAGATTAATTATTTAATGGCTACTGTTAAAACCGAAGCTGTTTTACCCATCTTTAGAAACTGTTTTTTAAGGGAGCTGCAACATGGGTGGTTTGTGTGTGTGTGTGTGTGTGGGTGTGTGTGTGTGTGTGTGTGTGTGTGTGTGTGTGTGCACGCGTGAGATATAGAGGGGGGTGTGGGAGAGGCTGTAGGTGTGTCACTGAGAGAGTGAAACCATACCTGCACACAACACACACAGGTAGGGGATGTTTGAAGTTTTTAGCTAAGGAAAAGATGGGAGATATGCACTGACACTGGAAGCTGCATCATCAGTTATGGAACACTCATTAGACTTTACCTCTCTCAATCCATAATGCCAATTAAGTCACAGATGATTTGGTGATGGACTATCAAATGAACTAGTGGGCCCAACAAGAGGTGAGAGGTGGGCCGGAGTGATGACCGGGGCCCCTGGCAGCTTGTGGGTCGGGCAGCCCCTAGAACCCCGCCGCTGCCTGGCTGCTTTCAACATCATCTAAAGAGGCGTTCTATCTTAACACAAAGGGATAAAGTGAAAAGTTGTAACAAGCTCAAGAATGGAGCTGTGGGTGAGTGTGTGTGTGTGGGGATCCTGTTAAGTGTCATAGGACTTTAGGAAGGTATAATCAAAAAGAAAGGTGGATCAAAATGAAAAAAAGTATGTACAGAGAGAAAAACGAAGAAATTATTAATAATGATTGTGCTCTGTGTCTACTTTGACAAGACATACTGAAGCCTAGGTGATGTGGGGTAGACTGCAGCTGGGTGAGGTTTGGACGACTTTCTCGCCATTTTTTTTCTTTCCTGTCTTTCTTCATAAGATTTCCCCTTCTCTTCTTCTCCCTTGTTTGTTCCCCTTCTCTTTCTCTCTTTCTCCTCTCACTCTCTCCTCTCTCTCTCTCTCTCTCTCTCTTTCTCCACTCTCTCTCTCTCTCTCTCTCTCTCTCTCTCTCTCTCTCTCTCTCTCTCTCTCTCTCTCTCTCTCTCTGTGTGTGTGTCTCTATCCATCTCTTCCCTCTCTCCTGCTGTAACCTGCTCTGTGACGGTTGGAGACATGGGGAGGATTGTAGGGAGGGTCTGGAGAGAGGAGTGAGTTACTAGCAGGGTTGGGCTCATGCCCAACAGCCTTTAGACTAAAGCCAATAACTCTCTTTAACACACGCACGTACATGTTCACGTACACACACAGACACACACACAGACACACACACACAGACACACACACACACACACACACACACACACACACACACAGACAGACACACACACAGCACACACACTGCTTAATGGTGTTAATACTTAAGGAAAAACATCACCGCCATCGGCAGTCATGGTTCATTTCTATCCACAAAGACATCAGAAACTCCCACCTTGAAAGGGATAAAACAGGCTAACTAGCATTTTGCATCAGGAAAGTGTTGGGGCAACATGTGCAAGCGCTTGTTTGCCCTCTCTCCCGTGTTCGTAAAGATGTTTGCGCTGTTAGATTAATAGCATTTAATGGCCAATGCTAAACGCAGCTGTTTCACCATCTTAGAACGTGTGTTTTAGAATAGCAGCAGCAACACGGGTGGTGGTGGTGGTGTGTGTGTGTGTGTGTGTGTGTGTGTGTGTGTGTGTGTGTGTGTGCACGCGTTGCAGATATAGTATGTGGGCTGGTGTGGGAGAGGCGGTCCGTGCATGTCACTGGTGAAACCATACCTGCACACACACACACACTCAGGTAGGGTATGTTTGACAGTTTCTTAGCTAAGGAGAAAGTTCCATGGGAGACATGCACTGACACTGGAAGCTGCATCATCAGTTATGGAACACCATTAGACTTTACCTCTCTCAATCCATAATGCCAATTAAGTCACAGATGATCTTGTTTGCTCCGTGTGATGGACTTCAAATGAACTAGCTGGCGTATCCCGGGCAACCAGGCAGAGGTGAGAGGTCGCGGCTCTGAGTGTGTGACCTCTTGGCCCCTGGCATTGTGGGTCGGCAGCCCCTAGTAACCCCGCCCTGCCTGGCTGTTTCACACCACTCAGCTAAAGAGGCTGTTTCCCATCTTACACAAAGGGACAAAGTGAAAAGTCTTGTAACAAGTCGAGAATGGAGCTGTGTGTGTGTGTGTGAGTGCCCGCATCAAGCACTCTGGAGCCGGGTGTGTGTGTGTGTTTTCTGTGTGTGTGTCCTTAGTTTGTAATGGATACTCACACTCACACACACATTTTCTCTGTTGATGTTTTCATTTAAATGGCGTGTCCCACCTTTCCTATTGTCGGGAAACACACAGTGGTAAGTGCTTTGTTGGAACCCTGTCCGATACATGATGTGTGGAACTCAAACAAAACATTGAATATTTCATGACACATAATCCATTAGATATGTTTCCCCTCTGAACATTATAAATATAAAGCTTTTTGTTTTGTTTATCGTGAAGATGCCTTCACACTAGAGCTTGTTGATCTTGCATTGTACAGATTTATCAATAAGATTTATGGTTATTTTCCCATCTATCTGTTAACCTCGTAAATGTACAGCTTTAAACCCGTGTCACCCTGGGTCATAGGTTACCTCCGGCAAGTCTTTGCGCCGCATTGATCCGGCCACCACCACGTCCCCCAAATATGACCCGATCAGAAAACAATCCGAAAATCTAGTCGCGATTTTGAGATTTAGAGTCGTCAGTGGTGCACGGTAATTACACCACGTGTGAAATGACACTACACGTTCTGTATGATTCCGAGAGAGGAGGGGATATAACCTATCGAGATGCTGAGATCAATTGATAATAGGTTTGAAGTCACAGAGGTGATTAGAATTGTGGTCGCCATGTTGGTAAATGATGTCAGATCTGTTAAGAGAAGGCTAACATAATAGCATCAGCCGTAACTCGATCCGGCGGGAAGTGTGTGTGTGGTTTAAAGCAGTGGAACACGTATCAAGGAAAGAGCCCCGAGGTAGCTCCTGGCATTTTCTTGCAGCCACCAGACGCCTGTCACTGGTGGAAGAAAAATAACAGGGGATGGAGAGGAGAGGAGAGGAGAGGAGAGGAGAGGAGAGGAGAGGAGAGGAGATGGGAGGAGGAGGGCGGGCCACCACAGCGGCAAATCATGTCACGTAGCGCTAATTCAGACGCCCTATTAGAGCAAGGGAAGGGGACCAGAGGGCCCTCTGGCAGGACAGGGCTGGGTGCACACACTCCCCCTCCCACACAGACACACCCCCTCCCACACAGACACACACTCCCCCTCCCACACACACACACAGGCATGCACACAGCAGACGACACTCCCGCTCCAGCACGGCAGCGGTACAGCAGGGCCAGTTTGGGGAATAGAAAATTGCTTTCTCAGGAAGGCCCCGGCCAATTAAAGGCCTGCCCGTATTGAATGTCAAGTGTTAATTTAGGCTCCACTCCTCCTCCCTAGCTCCACTCCTCCTCCCCTCCCCACCTCTCCATCCATCCCTCCTTACCTCCTCCCCCCCTTCAGTTTCCCAGCAGTGAGGGCACTGAGGGGGAGGAGGGGAGGAGGGGGAGGTGGGTGAGGAAGGGAAGGGGTTTCTGAGATGAGCAAATACATGTCAAGTCAAAGTTGATTGCGCCGAAGGCGGCGAATGTGTCACAGACAAGTGGCTAATGTGCCCCCCTCCCGTTCCCCTCTCACCCCTGGGGACCAGGAGAGAGGGATGGTGTGGGGGACCGAGGGAGGGAGGGGAGGGAGGGAGGGAGGGAGGGAGGGAGGGAGGAGGGAGGGAGGGAGGGAGGGAGGGAGGAGGGGAAGGATTAACTGTACTGCAGTGATAAGAATGGGAGGTTTACATTGGGGAGGAGAGGAAGTAGAGGACAGAGAAGAGGACAGAGAAGAGAGAGGAGAGGAGAGGAGAGGAGAGGAGAGGAGAGGAGAGGGAGGAGAGGAGAGGAGAGGAGAGGGAGGAGAGGAGGGAGAGGAGAGGGAGAGGGGGAGAGAGGACAGAATAGAGGAGAGAGGCTTGTTGGTGTTGCTGGGGACAGTTGGTTGGCACATTCTCATAGGACAGGTTGATATTGGTCGTCTTCTTCTGCGTGTTCTGGAAGGGCTTGTAGTTGAGAATAATTAATTCAGTCAAAAACTCAACAACTAAAAATGTGACACTTGAGAAAATATTGCAAATGTGAAGTTTGCCAATTGATAAAGAAAAATATGCCAGTAAGCTAAAGATTTATTGTTGACAAATCTGACTTGAAATCGTTTTCTTAATCATCATTTTCAACATGTTTATTCACATATAAAGTACAGTTGAAGTCGGAAGTTTACGTACACCTTAGCTAAATACAGGTTTAAAAACCCATTTTTTTCACAATTCCTGACATTTAATCCTAGTAAAATTCCCTGTCTTAGGCCAGTTAGGATCACCACTTTATTTTAAGAATGTGAAATGTCAGAATAATAGTAGAGAGAATTATTTATTTCAGCTTTTATTTCTTTCATCACCATTCCCAGTGGGTCAGAAGTTTACATACACTCAATTAGTATTTGGTTGCATTGCAAATTGTTTAACTTGAGTCAAACATTTTGGGTAGCCTTCCACAAGCTTCCCAAAATAAGTTGGGTAATTTGGCCCATTCCTCCTGACAGAGCTGGTGTAACTGAGTCAGGTTTGTAGGCCTCCTTGCTTGCTCACGCTTTTCAGTTCTGCCCCAAATTTTCTATAGGATTGAGGTCAGGGCTTTGTGGTGGCCACTTTCCCGAATACCTTTGACTTTGTTAAGCCATTTTGCCACAACTTTGGGAAGTATGCCCGAGGTCATCCATTTGGAAGACTCATTTAAAAGCTTTAACTTCTGACTGATGTCTTTGAGATGTTGTTTCAATATATCCACATAATTTTCCTTCCTCATGATGCCATCTATTTTGTGAAGTGCACCAGTCCCTCCTGCAGCTAAGCACCCACACAGCATGATGCTGCCACCCCCGTGCTTCACTGTTGGGAAGGTGTTCTTCGGCTTGCAAGCAACCCCCTTTCTCCTCCAAACATAACAATGGTCATTATGGCCAAACAGTTCTATTTTTGTTTCATTAGACCAGAGGACATTTCTCCAAAAAGTACGATCTTTGTCCCATGTGCAGTTGCAAACCGTAGTCTGGCTTTTTTTTATGGCGGTTTTGGAGCAGTGGCTTCTTCCTTGCTGAGCGGCCTTTAACTAGGTTATGTCGATATAGGACTGGTTTTACTGTGGATATAGATACTTTTGTACCGGTTTCCCCAGCATCTTCTCAAGTTCCTTTGCTGTTCTGGGATTGATTTGCATTTTCGCACCAAAGTATCGTCATCTGGAGACAGAACGCTCCTTCCTGAGCGGTATGATGGCTGCGTGGTCCCATGGTGTTTATATTTGCGTAATATTGTTTGTACAGATGAACGTGGTACCTTCAGGCAGTGGAAATTGCTCCAAAGGGATGAACCAGACTTGTCTTGGCTGATTTCTTTTGATTTTCCCATGATGTCAAGCAAAGAGGCACTGAGTTTGAAGGTAGGCCTTGAAATACATCCACAGGTATACCTCCAATTGACTCAAATGATGTCAATTAGCAATCAGAAGCTTCTAAAGCCATGACATAATTTCTGGAATTTTCCAAGCTGTTTAAAGGCACAGTCAACTTAGTGTATGTAAACTTCTGACCCACTGGAATTGTGAAACAGTGAATTATAAGTGAAATAATCTGTCTGTCAACAATTGTTGAAAAAATTACTTGTGTCATGCCATAAAGTAGATGTCCTAACCGACTTGCAAAACTATAGCTTGTTAACAAGAAATTTGTGGAGTGGTTGAAAACAAGTTTTAATGACTCCAACCTAAGTGTATGTAAACGTCTGACTTCAACTGTATGTTGATACATTTACCTCAGCAGCATATTGTATGGCATTCCCTTAAGTATAGTTTTGAATTCAGCCAAGCCATATAGACAGGAGCTGAAATGGAAGGAGAGGCTGATTGTGAGGCCAGTCCACTGATGGTAAATGTCCACCTCCTCCTACCTGATCTAATAGACAGTCACTTAGTTTTAATGGCTACATTATCTTTCTTTGGAGCTGGTGGCTGAACTCTTTAAATGTTTAACTCGCACTTGTCCGTATGTGTCTCTCTATCTCCCCCTCCACCCCCCTTTCCATCTCATTCTCCCTGTTCTCCCTCTCTCTCTCTCTCCCTCTCTCTCTCTCTCTCTCTCTCCCTGTCTCTCTCTCTCTCTCTGTCTCTCTCTCTCCCTGTCTCTCTCTCTCTCTCCCTGTCTCTCTCTCTCTCTCTCTCTCTCTCTCTCTCTCTCTCTCTCTCTCTCTCTCTCTCTCTCCCTCTCTCTCTCTCTCTCTCTCTCTCTCTCTCTCTCTCTCTCTCTCTCTCTCTCTCTCTCTCTCTCTCTCTCTCTCTCTCTCTCTCTCTCTCCTCTCTCTCTCTCTCTCTCTCTCTCTCTCTCTCTCTCTCTCTCTCTCTCTCTCTCTCTCTCTCTCTCCCTCTCTCCCTCTCTCTCTCTCTCTCTCTCTCTCTCTCTCTCTCTCTCTCTCTCTCTCCCCTCTCTCTCTCTCTCTCCATTTCTCTCTCTCTCTCTCTCTCTAATTTTTCTCTCTCACAGCTGGGCATATAGACAAGAGTCATAGTTCTATAAATATCTGTCTTGGAGTTGTCTTAGCTATCCCTCTGCTACATGTGTTAGTCAAAGGCCCCCATCACTCCTATTCCTCGTGTGTGTGTGTGTGTGTGTGTGTGTGTGTGTGATGGCGCAATGTTGTGAAATTGAATAGATAGAGTGAGTATTGATAATATTGTGTGTTATTAGTGACTGCTGCAACTGACAAAGACACACACAGACACACACAGAAATACACACACGCTAGACACACACACAAAAACACACACGCTGACACACACACAGCACACACACAGAAATACACACGCTGACACACACACAGACACACACACAGAAATACACACACGCTGACACACACACAGACACACACACAGAAATAACACACGCTGACACGCACACAAAATGTGTTGACTGAAACATACACACATGCGTATAGATCTGGTGAAAGAGACACAGGGGCTACTGATACGAGGTGCAGGTACACACATTTACTCACTACAAAAAGTGGGTGAACTTTGTCAGAACATAGCTACTCAGAGGAAAACGGAAATACATCCTGGTAATTCATTGACCATTGTAGAGACAACAGAGGGGGGTACCATTTAGATTTAGTTTTGAACCCCCAGAGGCAGGTAGATGAACCCCATGACGGCAGCCCCACTGTGGGTAGATATAGGATGACTGCAGGGTGCTGGGGCTCCCAGTGTGTGGCCACTACTCCAGTGCCCTGTCAGGCCCTGACGGATCACCCCGACCTGGGGATCTGTGGAGAGGGATCAGAGGGAGGGATGGAGAGGAGGGCTGGAGGGAGCACTGTGACTGAGTGGACAGGGGCTGGCGGGAGCTGTGACTGAGTGGATCGGGGCCGAGGGAATAGAGAGAAAGGGCACTGGTCTTACTGGTTATATCTCTTTCTGGACTCTCTTTCTTTCTCTCTCTCTTGCTCTCTTTCTCTCTCTCTCTCTACTCTCTCTCTCTCTCTCTCTCTCTCTTTTCGTGGATGATAAATATAGGAAGTCAAACGTCTGATCCAGATGGATAAATGCTCCCTGCACGGGGGGATAGAGTTATAAATTAACACATTACTGGCCCGTAATGTGGACTACTTTGGACAACCCCACACACGGACACACACCTCACACACACGCTGATGCGTCTAGCCAGTTCAGAGTAGGGATTGTACTCCTCAAGTGGCATTGATTTGTTAAAGTGCTGAATTAGCAAGAGCTGCCCAGCGTGCCCCCTCTCTCTCTCTCTTCTCTCCCCCCCCTCTCTCTCTCTCTCTGTTGTGCTGCGTTGGGCTCATTTTCTCGGAACAACTCTTCCGCCTCTCACGGACACACCCTGACAACACACAGACATGCCTCAGCTGCGACCCAAGCTCACCCGGCCTCCCTCCCATCGCCTTTAAGAAGTCACACACACCGAAGGGGAAAATTAACACCCCGAGCCGTCCACAAACCTGACACAAACTCTATTTTAACAGGGAGCAACTCCACTCCTGAGATCTCCTCCACTCCTGAGTGGCAAATATAATTCAGGACCCCTAGGAATGCATCTCAGGGCTGCCCTGGCATTTGCCTGCTTCATTCCTCCAGCTGAGAAGTCTCAACATAGCAGCAGTTGGCCTGTCTCTCCTCTCTCCTCCTGAGTGTGGCCCTGCTTTATTAGCCAGACAAAGTGTGTGTGTGCGAGTGTGTGTGTGTGTGTGTGCGTGTGTCTGTGTCTGTCTATGACTGTGTGCTAGCCAGCCAAAAAAAGTGTTCCACAGCCCCAGCTCCCAAGGTTCCTAGACAGGACGGGGCGGCGGAGGGGAGAGGAAGGAGGGGGATGGATTTAATGGCTGCACATACAGTAGGGTAATATCCCGAGCAGAGCTTGGCCTGTTCAGTGTAGGCCCACACACAGTGACATGGACCCGTGCTGCTAACTCTACTCCCAGGCACACCTACCTACGCCTCCACCACTGGATGGGTTTCGACTACGCTCATCGCTAACAAGGACTTATTGCAATGGTTTCAACTGTAATTCACTTCAGAGTCAGTCAGTAATAGACGAATGCTATGTCTTTTATTTCCAGTTGATTTAAAGGCAGTGTTGAGGGAAAGTTCAGAGTTGATGTAGAGTAGTGGTATGTAGGTTAGAGCTGTGGTTTAATTTACTGTTCACTTATTAGTCTGTGTTTTATCATGATTTGGTGTTCACTGTGTTTTGTCAGGGAGATTTGGTGGCCCGTCATGTCGTGCTGGTAGACTACAGTGTGCTCTGGGTGGTAGACTACAGTGTGTTCTGGGTGGTAGACTACAGTGTGTTCTGGGTGGTAGACTGCAGTGTGTTCTGGGTGGTAGACTACAGTGTGTTCTGGGTGGTAGACTGCAGTGTGTTCTGGGTGGTAGACTGCAGTGTGTTCTGGGTGGTAGACTACAGTGTGTTCTGGGTGGTAGACTGTAGTGTTCTGGGTGGTAGACTACAGTGTGTTCTGGGTGGTAGACTTACAGTGTGTTCTGGGTGGTAGACTGTAGTGTGTTCTGGGTGGTAGACTACAGTGTGTTCTGGGTGGTAGACTGTAGTGTGTTCTGGGTGGTAGACTGCAGTGTGTTCTGGGTGGTAGACTGCAGTGTGTTCTGGGTGGTAGACTGTAGTGTGTTCTGGGTGGTAGACTACAGTGTGTTCTGGGTGGTAGACTGCAGTGTGTTCTGGGTGGTAGACTGCAGTGTGTTCTGGGTGGTAGACTGCAGTGTGTTCTGGGTGGTAGACTACAGTGTGTTCTGGGTGGTAGACTGTAGTGTGTTCTGGGTGGTAGACTACAGTGTGTTCTGGGTGGTAGACTACAGTGTGTTCTGGGTGGTAGACTGTAGTGTGTTCTGGGTGGTAGACTACAGTGTGTTCTGGGTGGTAGACTGTAGTGTGTTCTGGGTGGTAGACTGCAGTGTGTTCTGGGTGGTAGACTGCAGTGTGTTCTGGGGTGGTAGACTACAGTGTGTTCTGGGTGGTAGACTGTAGTGTGTTCTGGGTGGTAGACTACAGTGTGTTCTGGGTGGTAGACTACAGTGTGTTCTGGGTGGTAGACTGCAGTGTGTTCTGGGTGGTAGACTGCAGTGTGTTCTGGGTGGTAGACTGCAGTGTGTTCTGGGTGGTAGACTACAGTGTGTTCTGGGTGTGTTCTAGTGGCCACGTAGCCAAGAGTTGCAGATATGTCAGTGTCTGCTTCATCATCAACATACTGAGCAGTGTGTGTGTGTGTGTGTGTGTGTGTGTGAGTGTGTGTGTATCAGAGACTGAAGAGGGCTGTCCCTCTCTCTCTGTGATTCAACCCAAACAGCTCCCATCTGGTGACCAACGCCTGACCCGCGCTGGCCCACACACACACACAGACACACACACACACACACACACTGGCCTGTTCCAAGTGATGAGTGAGCGTCCCCCCAGACCCTCCCTCCTCAGTCCTCCAGAGCCCCTGTCTCCCGGCCCAGCATTGCACCCCACTCCTCCTAGACCTCCCCCATGTCCCTCCCCTCGCCACACATGATTGGTTGATGAAAGGTTGATTGGCGCTCCATCCGTCCACAGGTCTTGTAAAACGGTCAATAAAGCTCCAATCCTGGGCCTGATAGAAAAACACCTAGGAGGAAAAAGAGAGCAGGCCAGAACGGCCCTCCAGCCCAAAATAAGCATCTCTCCCTGCTACATTAATAACAAGCCACATTACCCCTCTCTCTCTCTCTCTCTCTCTCTCTCTCTCTCTCTCTCTCTCTCTCTCTCTCTCACTCTCTCTCACTCTCTCTCTCTCTCTCTCTCTGTCTCTCTCTCTCTCTCTCTCTCTCTCTCTCTCTCTCTCTCTCTCTCTCTCTCTCTCTCTCTCTCTCTCTCTCTCTCTCCCCCCCCCCCCCCCCCCCCCCCTCTCGCCCTCTGTCTCTCTCTCTCTCCAACCGATGGCTCGTCTCATGTTTGTTTAACTTAACCCCCGTCCGTGTCCCCAGTTTAGAAGTTGCTTCAGTCCACATTCTGGGGAGATGGAGCAGAGCATGCTGTGAGGTGTTTCCTTAGAAACGACTGGGGTTGGTTGTGGGGGATTCTGTGTGTTTGCTGGTGTGTACCAATATGTGTGTGTGTGTTGAAATTGAGTCTGTGAAGTATTGTAGCAATTTCAGCTGTGTGTGCATTGACACACAGGGGCTTCTTGGTGTGTGTGTGTGTGTGTGTGTGTGTGCGTGTGTTTGTGTGCGTGTGTATGTTTGTGTGTGTGTGAGTGTGTGTCTGTGACAGAGCAGAGGTATGGGCCCGAGGGCAGCAGAGGAGAAGTGACACATGCATCACAGGGTTGTGACATGCCGGGGTCAGGACACGGGTCACACTGGCTGTCCAGAGCACAGAGACAGAGTCATCTCTTTTGGTCTGTGTGTGTGTTTCTCCTTTTATGCACATGTTAGCTGCTTATTTGTGTGATTGTGTATTAGTAGTAAGCATGTACAGTGTATGTGTGTCTGTGTTTCCATGGAAACGTGCATACAGTTTGTATATATAAACCATGTGATAGTGAGGTCACAACCAGCGACCGTCCCTTTCTAGGAAGCAGAAAACAGAAGTGGCCCCTGTGCAAACACTCTACGTGAGTGTTCCTTCCTTCTTCTCCTCCTCTCTCTCCCTCTTTCTCTCTGTCCCTCCCCTCTCTTCCTGGGGAGCGAGGGGAGAGCGGGGAGCTGGGTCCTTGGCAGGGCAGAGCCCTAATGGAGGTATGATGTAGTCTGCTGTGACTAGTGCATTCCTTTCAGGTTAAAGTCAGGGAGGAAATGATTCCAGCATCAGCCTGGCATGAATGTTTCATTACCACTGCTACAGGACCGTTAGGGGTCCTTCTATTCTCCTCCCCCCCACAAAGCCTCCCTGGAGAGAGGGGAGAGAGGGGGTTGATGGAGAAAGGGAGAGAGAGATGGGAGAGAGAGATGGGAATGAGACTGTGAGAGGAAGGGACAGATGACAGTGGTGGGGAATGAAAAAAAGAATCACCAAGCGAGAGATAGCGGAGGGAGGGGTCGAGGGAGGGAGAGAGGGGGGCAGGGGAACGGGTCCCTTGCCTGAGGCTGATGCAGTGTGACAGTTCACTTAGAAAGATTTCACTTCTCTAAACTGTGAGTCACAGGAAAAAACACCATAAGATGGGGCTGAAGGAAATATGACAGGACACATGCAGAGTGAGCCATAGAGAGGGGAAGGGGGAGTGAGAGTGAGAGAGAGAGAGAGAGAGAGAGAGAGAGAGAGAGAGAGAGAGAGAGAGAGAGAGAGAGAGAGAGAGAGAGAGAGAGAGAGAGAGAGAGAGAGAGAGAGAGAGAGAGAGAGAGAGAGAGAGAGAGAGAGAGAGAGAGAGAGAGAGAGAGAGAGAGAGAGAGAGAGAGAAGAGACAGAGACAGAGACAGAGACAGAGACAGAGACAGAGACAGAGACAGAGACAGAGACAGAGAGAGAAGTTTAGGCTGCCTCCCGTGTCCTTTAGTCTGTGTGTGTGTGTTTATATATGTGTGTGCCGTTCAAATCTTTGCCAAGTATATGAGTGTATGAGTATATCTGTGTGCCTGCAGGGGCCAGGGAGGGGATGTGTGTTTGGTGTATTCCATCCCAGGGAGGGACCAGCACAGTGTCTCTCTCCTCATGGTACAGGTTTGTTACCACTCTGCCTCCCTCATTCCTCTACACACAGCACTCCTGTAACTTAACCTGGGGACGGAGGGAGGGAGGGAGGGAGGGAGGGAGGGAGGGAGGGAGGGAGGGAGGGAGGAGGGGTTCCAAATTCAGCCAAGAAACCAGGCCCAACCCCTGCCAGAAGGACAGAGTGTGTTCTTATATATAAAAATAAATGTTTTGCTTATCCTTTTCTTTTTAGTATTTTTTTGGTGACTTTTGATTACAGTATCAAAAGGTCTGTTTTCCCAGTACACCTAGTTATGCCTGTGTCCTCCACTGACAAGAAAGCCATTCGAATTTTGAGAATAAGTGGATTCCAAGAAATACATGTTTCTATTTTCACAAGTCATTTCATACTTATTTATCTTTCAGCAGTATATTTCCGGAGGTACTATATCAAATAGTTTTACCTCACATTGGACAATAGATTATTGGAGTATTATTTTGACCATTTATTTTGTCATTGGTCACACGTGTGTGTTGGTGCAATGTGTTAAAAGGCTCATACTGTGTACTGTTGAAGGGTCTAACACACAGTGTGTCTGTGTGGGTGGGTGTGTGTGATGAGATTGAGATGAAGTAGCTCTCTCTTATGTTGAAAAATGCGCCCCACTCCGCCGACTGTGATACCATCTATATAAACACAAACAGACGTGTGCACTCTCCCTTTCTCTCTCTCTCTCTCTCTCTCTCTCTCTCTCTCTCTCTCTCCTCTCTCTTCCCCTCTCTCTCTTCCTCCTTCTCTCTCTCTCTCTCCCCCCCTCCTCCTCTCTCTCTCTCTCTCTCTCTCTCTCTCTCTCTCTCTCTCCTCTCTCTTCCCCCTCTCTCCTCCTCTCTCTCTCCTCCCTCTCTCCTCTCTCTTCTCTCTCCCTCACCTCCCCATCACAGCCTTGCACGCCCGTCTCCCAAATGTTTTTTTTCCTGTTCCTCTGGAGTGTCTAAACACACATGCCTACTGTGCCACGGCTAGACACTTTCTGTTTTTAACGTCTGATTCTGGATCAGCTCTCCGGGATCCCTATCGTCAATCATTCGGCATAATCTAAACAGCAATACTGACCCGTTGTCAGTTATTAAAGACACAAAAAGTTGCAGTAGATAGATGTCTATGGATCACGTAGACTGTATATAACTGGTGAAGTAGAATGACCTGGCACGTTGGCAGAGGGGGCCTGGTGGGCGAGGAGGTCACCCAACGCAGTGTGAAGGGCACAGCATGTGAGTTTTTTATTAGTACAAAAACGTGGAGTGTTTGCACATATTAAACTTGATTAGGGCGAGATTCGCCAATTCCCACTTTCCTTCCTGAGCACAGACGCTCCTTTGTGTGTGTGTGTGTGTTATGTGTGTGTGTGTGTGTGTGTTTTGCATCTCATTTGCATATGTTTACTGTAAAGTATAGTCCCCCTCTCTGCATACCTGCCACTCTTTCTCTGGCTGGGGGAGGGGAGTGAGGGATTGTGTGGAGAGATTTTTGGATCAGGGCCTTGCACACTCTTCCCCCTACATACACCACACACACACACACACCTCCCAACCCACTGTGTGTGTGGCGGGTGAGGGGTGTCCATGGCTGCTTCCCTCTCATGAATAAATCAGGAGCAGCAAGCTACCCTCTGTGCCACTTTCTCTCTCTCTTCTCCTCCCTCCCCTCCTCGCTCCCTCTCTCTCCAATCAGTATGTGCGTTTTAGATAGACCTTACTGGTCAGAGGAGGAGTTGAGTGTTAGCTCTTCTCTCTCTTCTCTCTCTCTCTCTCTGCCCCTCTCTCACCTCACCTGCGAGCTGTCCAGAGTATCCTCTGTGTACAACCAAAAACACCAAATAATGCATTCAGAGCAGAATTAGGCCGATACCCGCTAATTTTCCAAAATCCAGAAAAATTCCATAACCACTTAAAAGGGTAAGAGATTCCAAACCTTTCCATAACAATGCCATCACCTACAAAGAGATGAACTTGGAGAAGAGTCCCCTAAGTAAGCTGGTCCTGCCGGGCTCTGTTCACAAACACAAACATGCCCCAGGGACAACAACAACACCACAATTAGGACCCAAACCAAATCACTGAGAAAACAAAAAGACAATTACCTTGACACATTGGAAAGAATTAACAAAAACTGAGCAAACTAAGATGCTATTTGGCTCTAAACAGAGAGTACACAGTGGCAGAATACTGAACCACCCGCGACCTTGACCCAAACCCAAGGGAAAGCTTTTGACTATGTGAGACCAGTGAGCATAGCCTCGGCTTGGAAAGCGCCGCCGCCAGAGCAGACCCTGGCTCTCAAGAGAAGACAGGCCATGTGCACACTGGCCCACAAAATGAGGTGGAACTGAGCTGCACTTCCTAACCTCCTGCCAAATGTTATGACCATATTAGAGACACATATTTCCCTCTGATTACAGAGAGATCCACAAAGATTCGAAAACAAACCCAATTTGGATAAACTCCCTTATCTACTGGTGTGAAAAACCACAGTGCCATCACAGCAGCAAGATTTGTGACCTAGTTCCACAAAGTAAAAGGGCAACCAGTGAAGAAACAAACACCATTGTAAATACAACCAACATTTATGTTTATTTATTTTCCCATTTGTACTTTAACTATTTGCACATTGTTACAACACTGTATATATATATATACATAATAGTGACATTTGAAATACTCTTTTTATTCTTTTGGAACTTCTGAGTGTAATGTTTACCTACATATGTTATGGTTTATTTCACTTTTGTTTTACTATCTACTTCACTTGCTTTGGCAATGTTAACATACGTTTCCCATGCCAATAAAGCCCTTAAATTGAATTGAGTTGAATTGAGAGAGAGAGAAGAGAGAGAGAAGCGAGAGAGGAGAGGAGAGGAGAGGAGAGGAGAGGAGAGGAGAGGAGAGGAGAGGAGAGGAGAGAGGAGAGGAGAGGAGAGGAGAGGAGAGGGGAGAGGAGAGGAGAGGAGAGGAGAGGAGAGGAGAGGAAGGAGAGGAGAGGGAGGAGGAGAGGTTGGGGAAGTGTTAGCTAGACCTCTCGACACACAGCTGGACCCACCTGCTATCAAAGACATGGTAATGACCGTCTGCTAGCATTAACAACCAGCGGATGAAAGAATCTGCAGCAATCCCACTGAGAACCAACGCTGTTTGGCATCGCCCTTGGCC
This sequence comes from Coregonus clupeaformis, assembly GCF_020615455.1. Classification (NCBI taxonomy): domain Eukaryota; kingdom Metazoa; phylum Chordata; class Actinopteri; order Salmoniformes; family Salmonidae; genus Coregonus; species Coregonus clupeaformis. Next base: position 62,916,946 of record NC_059206.1, read on the forward strand.
CGGGCCGTAGCTCCACCACCGCTGGTCTGGTTTGGCCCATTAGACTTGCCGTAGTCTTCGTAACAGCTTTCTCTCTCACAAATGAGATTTTTCCCTTCTCATATCAATATTCAGATAGTAACAGTCCCTAGGTAGATGGGCAGAGGTGGCAGGTACAGCCGTGTGTGGTCGAGGGATCCTGAGGCTTTCAGCCGGGCAGGGAGGTAGGCATCCCAAGCAGCCAAGGCCCGTTTGCTGTTTGTTTGAGGAAATGTTTTCTGTGCTTGCCATTTGGGGTCCTTGACAGCCCCTGGGTGTCACGAGACTCCTGAGAAGGTTCTGGGGTTAAACCCTACAAGTGTTAAGTGCTCCTGGTCTTGGCTGCCCAGGAGTGTTTCTCTCTGTTGGAAGGACTGGACTCTGGGGTCATTTGGACTTGTGTGTATGTGTGTGTGTGTGTGTGTGTGTGTGTGTGTGTGTGTGTGTGTGTGTGTGTGCCATGGTACATTAGTGGGTACTGGCAGTTCCCCCAAGGTGGGGAAACCAGATTGCGTCACCTGCAGCGCCTCATTACCCATCTGCCCCTGCAGCAGTCATTACCCTGTGACAGAGGCCAACTAGGTTTCACCGGGCACAAGCACTTCCATCAGGCTGTAAAGTCAATGAAGGACACAGGTCTCAGAGATCCCCTTAGAAAGATCTATTTAGGTGTGTGCCAGTAGGGTCATGATAGTTATAACATATGGTCCATGTCTTGACTAACCAATCCTTCTCCCATGTGGTTTTGGGATTTTATTGAGGAGTATTTAGAACAACATATTTATTTATTCATTTATTCAATGTCAAATTTTCTTTACACTGTTGCCTGTGGCCTCTCCCAATACTCTGTGCCCAGCTTAAATTAGTAGATCTCTCTCTCTCCCTCATCCTACTCACACAGGTTGCTTTGTTTGTTTGCTTTGAGGAGCTAAATCTTGTTTCATGTATGTAGCAAGTCAATAAACGGATTATCTCCATTTGCCCCCAGTTTCTCTGCTTACACCCATTATTGCCCGGCCGCATGGCCATGTTTGCAGAATGCATCCCGAATGAATGTATGTGTGTGTGTGTGTGCCCAGCACTAATGAGATTAATTCAAAGCCTGTAAAGGTTAGTGTACGTACATTTTTTAATGGCTGTTCTCATATCAAAGATCAGTAAGCAGAAGTAATGCTACTAAAGCATGGCCTACAAACTCACCCTCCACCTTTCCATGCACCCCAGTGCGTGTGTGTGTGTGTGTGTGTGTGTGTGGTGAGGGGGACTAGCATCAGCATGGAACTATGCGCACATCCCCTACCATTAGTTGTGTGTGTGTGTGTGTGTTTCAGTGTCACTGTGGGCTAAGAGGGAACATGTGTTATTTTCGGCCCCCAAATGAATGAAGCATAAATAAGCGTTGCCTTTTTAATAAGGCGACATTGGGGATTCTAATATTCTATGACATAATGCCAGCTGGTGGTGTTGTTGCCAGGCGCTTCTAGATGGAGAGTATAGTTGATAAACACGTTCTGGACGGATGGGAAAAATATGACAGGCCGTAGTAGGGAGAAAAAGGACAGAGTGGAAGTGGTGCCATAAAGCTTAGCACATCATGTGTGTATGTATAGGAAGTCTGCTGTTCTTTCTTTCTTTCTTTCTTTCTTTCTTTCTTTCTTTCTCTTTCTTTCTTTCTTTTCTTTCTTTCTTTCTTTCTTTCTTTCTTTCTTTCTTTCTTTCTTTCTTTTCTTTCTTTCTTTCTTTCTTTTTCTTTCTTTCTTTCTTTCTCTTTCTTTCTTTCTTCTGGGTCTGTCTGTCTGTCTGTCTGTCTTGTCGTCCATGCTGTCTGTCTGTCTGTCTATCTGTCTGTCTGTCTGTCTGTCTGTCTGTCTCTAGAACACGGTTGCGCTCGTAAGTAAAACCTACTTGTTCTCCCTACTGTGTCTTAACCCTAACACCTAACCAACCCTCGAAGTCATGCTTATCTCAGCCCCCTTTATGCATAGATGTTCTCTGTCACTGGTCAATTGATAGACTCTTTCCCTCTCTCTGCTCTCTCTCTCTTATCAGCTCGTTCTCTCTTCTCTCTCTTCTCTCTCTCTCTGTATCTCTCTGCTTCTGTCTCTATCTCTCTCTCTCTCTCTCTCTCTCTCTCTCTCTCTCTCTCTCTCTCTCTTTTCTCTCTCTCTGTGTCTCTCTCTTTCTCTCTCTGTCTCTCTCTCTCTCTCCGTGTCTCTCTCTTTTCTCTCTCTCTTTTTCTCTGTCTCTGTCCTCTCTCTGCTCTCTCTCTCTCTGTCTCTCTCTTTTCTCTCTGTCAACTCCCAACTCTTCCTTCTCCCTTTATCTTCTCTTTTGCGCCCTGTTAGAGGTAGCACAAGATGACGGGTTCTTCTTCTTCTGGCTCCCGATGTGGGAAAGAGGGCGTTGCAAGCGTAGCAACTGCGAAAACACAAATGTGGGACAGGGGGGCCATCAAGGGTCAGGTGGGGAGGCGTAGGGTCAGGGAGTGGGTGGGCGTAAGGTCAAGTGGGGGAGGGGAGGGCTTAGGGTCAGGTGCTTAAACTCAACATAATCTTGAAACTACTGTAAACCATAGTTAAACAATGAAAGGTAGCTAAATGTGGCATTGTAACATTTTCGAATCATTCCATTATAGTGGGGTGTCTGCGACATTACCCCCCCCTCTTTGCAGTTCTCTAGTTGTGTGGGTTAGTTCCCAGGGAGGTCTTCTTCAGGACGATCTCTCACACAATGTCAGACATACTGTGGGGTTCCGTTTGACGAAATACATTTCCATAAAATATTAAACGAGGTGTTTCCTGTAATTACAGCAGAGTTGTGTGTCTGTCCCAGGGCCCAATCTAATTAACCATGATAGAACACACACATACAACATGGTGATAGTACAACCAACCACACAGAGAGTTCAGCCAAACAGATAAATACCTGTTCACACACACGCCCTCCACACACACACCCTCACACACACACACACACATACAGCCTACTCCCCAAATAATGAAACTGGGGATCTCATATCCTCCCCATCGTGCTGTTATCTCCATGCCTGTGAATATATTGATCCTCTTCCCCCATCTCCCCCCCGTCTCCTCCTGTCTCCCCATCCCCTCCTGTCTCCCCATCTCTCCCAGGTCTCCCCGTTCCCCTGTCTCCTCCTGCTCTCCCCGATCTCCCCTGTCTCTCCCTGTCTCCCCCTGTCTCCCTGTCTCCTGTCTCCCCCTCTCTCTCTATCCCAACATAATTATGCTCTGACAACATAATCTGTCTCCTCCTGTCTCCCCCTGTCTCCCCTGTCTCCTCCTGCTCTCCCCCTGATCTCTCATCCCAACATAATAATCTCCATCTGTCTCCTCCTGTCTCCCCCATCTCCCCTGTCTCTTCCACACTGTCTCCCTCCATCTCCCCCTGTCTCCTCCTGTCTCCCCCCTGTCTCCTCTGTCTCCCACCCCTGTCTCCTCCCCCTGTCTCTCATCCCAACATAATTCTCTCCATCTGTCTCCCCCTCTCTCCCCCTTCTATACTATCTGCCTGGGCCACTTCAAGGCACTTTCATTCCCAGCAAGGACTACACGTACGTAATGTGTGTGTGTGTGTGTGTATCAGTGTGTGTTTGCCTGTGTGGAAGACCACACATAATGTGTGTGTTAGTGCGCTTAAGTGTGTAGCCAATAAATACCATCTCCACCACTAGCTATTAGGTGAAATGACCCCGTTGATTGGTCCCATCCCCGCTGACAAATGAGGGTGGTAGTCACGATATTGCTTGAGCTGTGGGGATGCGCTAGTTGCTCCCCTCCTCTTCTGCCTTCATGCGTTCTGCAATCGGGCAGATGCCGATTACCTGCACCGTCACGCCCACTTCGTTAGCTACTGGAGGACAGCTGTGGGTGGCGATTTGAGATTTTAATGGCACTTGCCGAGTTGTTAATAAATGAGGCGGGGTCGGGGGTGATATTTTGTGTGTGTGTGTGTATTTTGTGTTACAGTACAATGGGTTGCTGTTAGTGAGTTGTGAATATGGCCACCACTCTGCTTTGTTGTACAGTGTTGTTGATTGGGGGTGTGTGTGTGTTGTTACAGTACAAAATGATCTGATGTGTTTGTGTAAGCATTAAGTGTCATACAGTTTGCTGGGGCACAGTATGATAACCGACTTCACTGGCTGGGATAGAGAGAGAAAGGGGATGCGTAGCAGGGGGGAAAGTCATGGTATTGGAGAGAAGCTTGGGGTTTTTGTTTGTTACCAGTGCACAGGCACAGGCGGAGATCTGAGACCACACTGTGTGGCACAGGGAGTGTGTGCGGATGCCAAGCAGCGTGTGATGAAGGGAGGCTTCTTCCTTTTGTATGTGAGTGCGTGTGCATGCATCCATATGTGTGTGTGTGCTTGTGTTTATCAATGTGTGTGTGTGTGTGTGTGTATGACTGTGTCCAGGGAGCTGGCATCTCCACTAGGGATGATCACGGGTGGACATATCCAATCGGCCACAGTGCACGCGACACATGCTTTTTTATTCATTTCCTCTAGTCTTTTCATCTTCCGCCACAACCTCAACGCCATATCTTTCTTCCTAGCTCTGGACAAACCAATAAAGATGTGGAAAGGTTTTGGAACAGCTCCCCCCTTCTACCTCTCTCTCCTTTCCTTTTCTCTCTCTCTTTCCCTCTCTTTTGTTGTGCTGCTTCAAGTCTGGGGACTGTGCTCTCTCTCTCTCTTTCTCTCTCGCTCTCTTTCTCTATCTTTCTCTCTCGCTCTCGCTCTCGCGTCTTGCTCTTGCTCTCGCTCTCGCTCTCACTCTCCCGCACTCTCTCTCTCTCTCTCTCCCCCACCCCCTCTCTCTCTCGGCTCTCTCTCTTGTTCCTCCTATCCCTGGTCAGGTCAAGTTGTGTGGGGGTGCATGAGCTGTCCCATCTTCCCACCCGCTCTCCCCTGTTGGGGTGAAATATGTGACTCTGGGAGTGTTGAGGACCAGGCGCCACACACACACACACACACGCCACACACGCACACGCACACGCACACCCAGGCCAGCTCTCCAGCCTACCCCAGCCAGTGAGCCAGTCCTGTAGCTACTTTAGTCACTGATATGACAGACTGCAGATGATGATGTGGACTGGGTTAGTGTTATTGTTAGTGGGATGACTGGGTCATTTGTGTTACCGTAAAAAGGCACTTGTCCCGTTAGTGGCGTAGAGTTTACTGGTATTTACTTTGTAGGTCACCCACTCCTCAGACGAGATCATCAATTTAGGAACAAACTTTGCCTGAAGCAAACATGTCTGAGTTTCTATAAAGGGATTGTAAGCACAGTGTTTTCAGAGACTGAGGAGAAAAGGTAGCTTGATTCTAGTTTCGAAACTATTTGAAATGAATAAACCATTTATTGAAAAACAGCTCGAGTCCAGTAAAGTAATGTTATCTTTGTGTCTGATGGACATGGCATCAAATCAGGACATTAAAATCTCTATCTCATAATATTGACCCATGCAATCTACATCATCTCTAGTCAAAAGGTTTTAGAGATCACCCTTGAAAGGTAACAGTTATTTCCAAGTAGTGTATGTGCCAAAATCATTGAATACACTTGAAACTCCCCCATACATGTCCAATCTGCCATACGTTCCCCTTCATATTAAATCAATTGAATCAAGTAATTATAGAATAATTTAATACATTGTTTATCAGGTTTTTCTCAAATTAATAAATCCGTGTCGTATCCCGATTTTAATGGCTAAAAGAGTTATTTATCCAAAGCCTGGGGACGGGACATAGGAGAGATGAGGATATAGGAAGGACAGTCTGGGAAGAGTCATTATTTCCAATGTAAGCCTTTGAAATTATGACCTAATATCTCCAATAAGAAAGCTTGTTTTTAAAGACGTAATCCCCCTGTCTGTTTCCCAGGGGAGAAGCCTAGAAGCCATTCAAACAATGGAGGTTTTAGGCAAATGAAGAACAGAACACAGTAACACCTTTCTACTGTGTGCTGACCTAGTCCAGTTCCACACCTTTTATAACATGGACGAACTATAGGAATTAAGGAATCTATGTCATGAGAAATACAAATATGTCAGCAAACTTCTTATGATCCACATATTCCGGCCAGCTGTTTCATCATCAGAATGGTGTACTGTTTATTTTACATAACAATGAGAGTAAAATTGGTAACGAGTGAATTACTATACGAATATTACAGAGATGAGTTACAGTATGTGTACAGGTAAGCTACATATTATATTTTAGGCTAAACACCCTATGCGACTACTCCCTTTTACCCCCTGAGTGGTGTGTAATGGGGTGTTGTGAAACTCTTATTGGCCCCGAGATGTAGTACTACAAGAAGCCAGCCGTCCACAATGCAAGGAAGGACATAGAGCCTCTGCATGTGCAGCCACTTAAAGACTAGCTTCCGCACACGCCCCTGGAGATTAAAGCACCATTATGAAGCTGCGCCGGGAGGAGAGGCTCAAACGGCTCACGCTCTCTTCATTGTAGCCGAAGAATGAAAATAAAATCCATGCCTGTGATGCAGTCGAGAGCAAAATGCTGTCTGAAAATCAACTCATTATGTCGGATGGCTTAATAAGCTGAACACAGGTATAGGGAATTGGGAAAAGCTTGTTGTTGGTGGAAAACACTTCCTTGTTGGGAGACGTTGATGGTTTAATCTCTTGAGAGGACATGGATCTATGCCAGCTGTCCTCTTCCTATCTCTTCATTGACTGGGTCAAATGACGTTGAGTCCATGGGACCTCTTGTCTTTAGGGGTTGTGTGCTCCGTAGTTATTCGTAGGTGAATGACTAGCAGTGTTATATTGCTTGGCATTGCACTGTACATCAAGTCCACAAACCTATGAACAGTTTGTCATACACAACCATAAAAACTCACCACTGACCTTTTCTACTTCCTGCCTCTGATATAATTACTCAGCACGTGACAAAGAATAGAACATAGAGGGATGAAATTCAGAGAGAAAAGGGGAATCAGAGCATTGTAGGGGGCATGTAGAGGACAATCAGTCAGAGACACAGATAGGAAGTAGAGAGCGAGTGAGAGTTAGAGGAGAATAGAGCGAAAGAGTGGAGAGACAGACAGGAGAGAGGGATGCACAGCGTCCCCGAGCATCTGGCAGCCGCCACGGCTGCGCCGTGGTCCCTGTCATTACTAGGTGATGAAATCATTTAAGGCCTTATCAGGACTAAACTGTCACAGCCGAGAGACACTAAACACAACTCTTCTGTCACCGTTGCCTTTGTCAGATAGAGGGAGAGAGAGAGTTAGAGAGAGGGAGGGAGGGAGAGAAGGAGAGGGAAGGGAGAGGGGGAGAGGGAAGGGAGAGGAGAGAGAGAAATTTGTGTATAATTCTGTCATGGTGTGATTGTTTTTTTTTCTAGTTAATAACTATTAATATTGTTAATTTTTGTAATACTTTATGCACACATTGGCAGTATTCATGCCAACAAAGCATTTATTGAAATGCGAGAGACAGAGAAGGAGGGAGGGAGGGAGGGAGGGAGGGAGGGAGGGAGGGAGGGAGTGAGGGAGGGAGTTTGAATGCTCGGTTAATAGTTAGAGTATAACATAAGTAATTTTTATGAATAACTACTTTAGGAGATTGACAATAAAAATAAATGCATTAGAGAGGTTTATTGGGGAAACCAGCTTAGCTAAACAAGACAGGAATGCTTCATAAATGCAGCCTAGCAGTAGTAAATGAAAGAGTATGTGTGTTCGTGTGTTTTTGGCAGTGTTACTGAAACAACAACTGACTAACTGAAACTATTAACGCATAACCAGACAACCCAGTAGATCCAATGATCTATTCCATTCATCCACTAGAGTGAAATAGAGTGCTGACAGCATAGAGATCCAATCTAATTAGTGAGTTCTAAGATGTCATTCTGTGGGTGACAATTAATATGAAGAAGAACCGGAAACCACTACTATGCTGGAGTGTGCATGCTTGCATGTGCGGTGAGCGATGGGAGCTTGACTTGATCCGAGCGAGGCAAAAGTCCTGAGCTTAGACCGTACTTGTGCTCTACAATTTACAAGAGATGTGGCGTGTTTAGAGCTGCTGCTGACAGGAGGACCAAACCACGGGGTAAATCTGCCATGAAATACTAGATAGCTAACAACCAGAGCATCTGCACCAAACTGGAACCAGATGAGGGGGCCGGGAAGGATAAGCATTGTGTTGTGTGTTATTATGCACAGGGTGAGGAAGGCTCGTTTACTGTGTGTGGTGTGGTTTGTGGGAGGGGATGAAAGGGTGGAGAGGAGAAAGGTGTGTGTGTGTGTGTGGTGTGAGGTAGGGTGGAGTAGACGGTTTATAAGGATGGGACTACTGAGAAGAACTCTGTGCCAACAACAACAGAACAGGCCCTGGTAGAGGGGCCACACTCAACAGGGATGGTGGGATAGTTTAGGAGCACTGGAGGACCGGAGGTTGACATGACATCGGGTACGAACCACAGGAATGAGTCCCCTCAAACCACACAGTAGATGATCACAGGGTCCCCACAATCCTCGCGGACTACTCACCACTGTCAGCTATATGCCTTGCTAGACACAGGAACTTCCTTAGTCTCTGCACTACCTCAGTCAAACAAATCACACACATAGTCAGCGCTACATTGAGGTGCAGAACAGCATACCAGAGATTTATAGGTACATTAAGAGCTAAAACGGGAACACCGGTACTTCTAGTGAATTAGGTGTTTGAGTTGTTTGGCTGGCAGCAGAGAGGTCCCTGGAACATCCTCCTCTCGGAGGGGACAAGTGTGCTTTTTCCATTTGAGACTTTTAGTCCCTGACCATTTAATTTGTGCTGAAGCTTGGTTTTGCTGGTTTTTTTGTGTAACTTCACGTTATTTGATTGTTAGTTGGCCGGTGGCTGGTTACACTACGCAGACGCACGTTGTGATTGTTTTATTAAGTTGTAAAGCATGTCACATAAATGGGGTTTTTGGTAATGGACCTCCAGTAGAGCATCACTGTATTACTGGATTCATGATCAGTGATTTGTTGTGTGACCGGGCTGCATATTTACTACAAGTATGATATGGTAATTTATCAGGCGCTTTATCATAGTGACATCCAGCCAAGGCATTCCATTTATATGGCCCATGCAGGAACCCAAATACACTAATCCGATGTTGAAAAAGCATCACGTTTAAATCTCCAACCAATCGAGGCATTGGAACCTCTGCTACAGAGTGGCTCAGTTATCCTTTTGTCTTGTCTCTACATCCCTCTTCCTCCCTCCTCTCCCTCCCTCCCCCCCCCCCCCCCCCCCCCCCCCCCCCCCCCTCCATCCCCCCCCCCCCCCCCCCCCCCCCCCCTCCCCCTCCCTCCCTCCCTCCCTCCCTTCCCCTCTTCTTCTCCTCTTCTTACTGCACATCTGGCCTGAAGCCTGCCCAGTTAGGGACGCCTATCGAGACAGGTGCATTTCCAGTATATAGGATTAAGTTGCAAATTTAAGCAACGGAGAAAATCAATTGAATTCAGGAGAAAGCCTGTCTGTTGTAGGGAAAACAGGGGGAGATGGGGCTGTTTAGATTCTCTCACCATCCAGGAGAGGAGGAGAGAGGAGAGGGGGCCGACTTCTTTGAAATCTCTCAATCAAACGGGTGAAGTGAAAAACAGGAGGCTCCTCTGCAGTATTAGAGGAAGGAGAGGAGAGGAAGTTTGTCAGCCCCCCCCCTATCCAGTGTCTGGAATAAACAAAGAAATAATAAATTTGACTAAATTGACACCAGCATGTCACAGATTATTTGAGATAATTTATCAGAAAGAAAAAGCAATGGCTATTTGCGCTACAACTACCCTGGACATCGTTGGCCCTATAGGAAAGCCTACCCAGTAGTCAGCAGCAGTGCAGTGTTGAGCAAGGCGGGCTGTGAGTTTGTACAATAACTGAGCCTGAACAACATAAAAACAGATATCAGCCTAAACAGATGATCATGTCATTCTTAAGTCAATGCCCTCCCCCTCTCTGTCTCTTCCTCTCTCGCTTCCTCCCTGTCTCTCGCTTCCTCTTTCTCGCCTCTGTCCAATGTCGTGGGAGTCGGAATTTCGCACCACACATGCCTTGTAAATCCATCCTTTTCCCACTAAATGTGTTTGGAGTTTGTAACCTCCACCACCTTTTCTTTTCTAAACGTGTGTTGTTGTTGTCCAATATAATGGGGTTAATAAAAATAGAGCACAAATGTCATTTTATTTGTTTAAACTCTTGCCACTGAGAGTATGTGCTGCAACCCCATTAAGTCTTGGAGAGGGAACGAGCATAAGAAATGTACATACTGGGCTGGCTCTGTAATGGCAGGCTCCCATGATGCTTTGCAGCCGAGTGGTTCTGCCACACCTAGGGAGGGAGCCCATAGAGAGGGAAACATTGTGCCTGTTGAATGACAGCAGAGTCGTGTTGGAACAAATAGACCAGACCAGACCAGACTCCCATGTAGCTGCCTCTCTCTCTCTCAGGACAGCCACCACACGTTTCTGTTCAATGTGAGCTGTAAAAAGAGTAGCACTGTCGCCATCTCAACGCGCCATCCTCTAAACGTTAAAACAACGTGTCTTGCTCCACCTTACCCCTGTTTTCTAGTGAGCTGCGCCAGCCAAGACGGAAAGAGCTGACTGGCTTGCAGTGGCCCTCATCGATGCAGTGGAAGGTTAAGTTCAGGGTCCTGGTCACCTTTTAATAACACAGGCCTGGTTCATCCCCAGGTTACAGTCTTCATTGGTCATAGTTGACTTAACTGAATTAGAATGATATTAATGACCTGCTCAATATCTAATTCATTACGATTGTTTATAATGAGCTTGCTGCCGTTTATCTACTGAGGAGAATCGCAAAGAGCAGGCCAGGAGGAAGGGGACAGGGAAGTATGGAGATGAAGGAGAAACGTTGCAGGATGGGTGACATGCCCACACACACACACACACACACACACACACACACACACACACACACACACACACACACACACACACACACACACACACACACATACATACACATACACACACAGTCATACAAGAGCTTCCCCTTTTCCAGCAGTCTCTCTGTCTGTCTCCAGCTCCCTGTGTGTCTGCCAAGTGACTGAGACTTCCGGTGATCCTGAACCTCCTCCTGGGGGGGCAGAGACAGGCAGACAGAGAGTTTCACACAGAGTGACAATGGCTGGGGACTGACTGACTGCAGCCAGTAATTGGCCATGCAGTTCTCTCTCCCTTATTAGAGCAGGCCAAGAGGCAGGATAATAATCATGAAGGACAAGAGATAGGTTCCTCTCTTTTTCGCTCTCGACGCCGGCATGTTCAGGCCTTTAGTGGAGTATAAATGTATGGGTCATCTTCTCTGTTTCCGTCTTCTCTCTCCTTCCTCTCTCCTTCTCTCATGCCAGTGTAAGTACATGTATAAACACATTCACACCCACCTAGAGACACTACAACACTTATCCAAGCACAGTTCACCTCTGTAGTCTGCATCTCTTTAAAGTAAAGTAACATATAACCAAACAACACAACATCATACATACTGGCAAGGAGATATATGCAGAGAGAGAGAGAGGAGGGGGGAGAGAGAGAGAGAGCGCAGAGAGAGAGAAAGGAGAGCGAGAGAGAGACTGCTTTTTTTTGGGATGGATCAGATAGATGGAGTGGGCTTGTGTCTCCCCTCTCCCGGGCGTGTGGATGTGGAGAGATGTGTGCTCAGCGCAGCACGGGAAGGCGGCTGTGTGTAGGGGTTGCAGCTACACCAGGGGCAGCGCCACAGTCCTAAAGTATTGATTTCCTGCTTGTCGAGGAGGCAAGAGAACTGCTGTGTGGAGAGCACTTGACCTTGGGCACAACCACAGACAATTATTTCCCTGGTTCCTACTTCGAGAGAGAGGAGAGGAGAGGAGAGGAGAGGAGGGGGAGGGGGAGGAGAGGAGGGAGGGGAGGAGGAGGGAGAGGAGATGAGGAGAGGGAGGAGAGGACTGCAGCAGCACAGAGCACATGGTTACAGCACCAGGCATCAACAAAGCAACCAGCTACTAGCTAACCCCGACAACACAGAGAGAGAGAGAGAGAGAGAGAGAGAGAGAGAGAGAGAGAGAGAGAGAGAGAGAGAGGGAGAGAGAGAGAGAGAGAGAGAGAGAGAGAGAGAGAGAGAGAGAGAGAGAGAGAGAGAGAGAGAGAGAGAGAGGAGAGAGAGAGAGAGAGAGAGAGAGAGAGAGAGAGAGAGAGAGAGAGAGAGAGAGAGAGAGAGAGAGGGGAGGGGGTGGCAAGGGATGGGGGGATTGAGGTTGGGGGATATATGAGGAAGAGAAGAGGTGTAGGGGAGGGGGATGGAGAGAAGGCAGAGTGAGTTAGCTTCGTTTGGGTGAGATATACAGAAAAAGCAGAGGGAGGATGAGAGAGGAGGGAGAGGTGAGCTAACAGCCAATCCCCCAGCGGTCCCCCCAGAATACTAAACTCAGGTGGCCTGGCTATCACACTGTTTGAAATGACAATAGCTTGACTTGTATTTTCCTCCCGAGACCTCAGCAGATCTATAAGAAGGGAGGAGAGGAGGCAGGGGAGGCAGGGAGGGAGGGAGGAGGGAGGGATGGGAGGAGTGAGAGGAAGGGAGAGTGGCTACAGGGGAAAGGGAGAGCGAGCTGAGAGAGAGCAGGAGGGAGAGGAGAAGAAAGAGGGAGAGAACAAGAGAGGAATATTAGCCAGAAAAAAACAGAAATTACTCCTCTGTTTTAACCTCCCCATCAGTGTGAAGACAAGACAAGACATATCTGGAAGCACCACACTCAGAGAATGTACTGTTTTAATGTTTGGGCAACAGATTTAGATAACACAAAGCCCTGCTGTCACTCTGCAGGCACGGAACACAGCAGCTAGGGGGGTGTAGGGTGTAGCTAGGACCTATCCCAGCAGTCACTGAGGAGACACAGAGACACTACAGGCCTACAAAGAGCTTTCCTTAGGTTAGATCACTGGGTGACAGACCCTTAAGAGACCTGCTTGCCATTAGTACACCTGCGCTTTGCTCTGCTCTCTCAGATTCACACAAGGTGAAAACTGGCCTTTTGAAAAAATGTAGATGATTTATTGTATGTACCACGTAGATTAGCATTACGGTTTGTAACCACAGCTTATACTACATAAGGGCCGAGCGGATGGAAAAGCAGTGTTGATTTTGGTTTTGGCTTATAAAAACAATAATAATATTTCCTTTAGCCTCGGGTTAGCCTTCCAGATTTAAGAGCGCGCCGTCACACCAACCTACTTGCAATATTACCTCATAAATACCCAGAAAAAACACTTCGTAATCCGCCTGCATTAGCCTAGCTACATAGCACACTGCCAGGGACAATTATGGATGAAACTAGGACCAGAAATAGTGGGAAAAAGGGAGCATTAGGAAGGATAACTAAGGATCATAAGAGATTGTTTTACTGAAGAGAGGGGAAAACTACCTTTCTTACCTCCTCTTCTCTCTCGGGCTTTTCCTCCTTTCAGGATCCCACAGAGGGAGGAATGGTGCTGCTGTTTTCATGCAACACTAAAACTCACCCATAGATGTCTTTACGCTTGGTTAGGTCATGTTAGTTGAAGACTTGTATCTCCTATTGTTTTTGCTTTCTGGTTAAAGCTAATTACACTGATATGATTTACATGGATAAGTTATTAGCGCTGTGTGTTAAGTCCCAAGGGCCATTAAATCACATTCTCAAAATATGTCCTCTCACTTCAAGTAAACCACCTGCCTTTAGAACAAGATTAATAATATACTACCTCAGATTCGCATCGCACACACAGACACTGAAAAACACCAATGTAACGAGAATCTGTTTCATCTGGTTTCTGGGCTGGCACACTCGTTGCTCTGTACATCAATCTTCTCACTATGCCTCTGTGAACTCAATTTCTTAAGCTACAGCTTCTCTTCTACTTTAAGAATAACTAAACAATGGTAACTCTCATATTGGCTCTTATCGTAAATCTTAAAGGGAATGTATATATCATGATAAACAAAGTCGAGTAGAAAACCATACCACGATATACTTCTTTGGCATTTGACATGCCTAGAGGCCCATGTCAGTAAAGTGTTGAAAAGTGGGTGGGGCAATTTTAGGATTTAATCTATTCATACTGGAGGAGGTTGACTTCCTGTGGGCATCTTATTAGGGTTGTGCGGTTTGTATACAACACGCCCCGAGAGCCAGTTTAAAAGATTGTATATTTAAATGTTTAATGATATATAGAGAATATTTATGACAGGTTGGTATCGGCTATTGATGGTTATATTATGTATAAATTTTCGCAATTAAGACTGGTCTCCGCGCCTGTTTCATTATATTAGTCTCATGTTATAATGATTATAGGCTACTGAGGTAACGACAGATGGATGTAGAAGAGTCCACTTCACCCCTCCCAGTGCCCCTCCCTTTGGGAGCATTGCCCTGTTGGTTCCAGGCTGAGGGAGGAGGATGGAGGGATGAGACACATACGAGGTGCAAACAGAGATTGAAAGGGGAGATGAACAGAGGAGAGGCAGATAGGTGGAGACTGAGAGAGATTAGACTAAATAGAGAAAAAGGCAGTCAGTTACATTAATGCCAGTGCTTTTATCTCCTAGTTGTTATCTTGCAATCGTTACCTCCCAGAGAAGGCTGAGACAGGGGAAACGTGATAGTCATTAACTGAGAGGCTGGCAGGTGTGTGTGTATCTGTGTTTAGCACCTGCATATGGAATATACCTGCACAGTGTATGCAAGAGGTTTCAGGACGGGATTCAAAGTTTCCTGTATGTATGTTTAAGCCTACTCATGTTGGTGTGTGTGTCGTCCCCTCAACAGCCCCAGCGCTGGACAAGCTGAGCACACAGTACCTGTACCACTCCCACCCAGGTGGAGATAGTTCAGTCCAACGTGGTGCTGACATCAAAATTTGATGCTTGCATGACCCAGGCGGTGCCGGGCTGTGACTGAAGATCCTGCTGGACCGTCTGTTCAGTGTTCTGAAGCAGGAGGAGGTGTGCCTCCACATCCTGCACCGAGTCGGGGCTGGACCTTGAGGGACTACGTCAGGGCTACATACTGCAGGTACGTGGGGGACACACACACACACACGGTTCAGATACAGACGGTGTTACTATAGCCGTAACAGACAGACACATACGTAATAGACATTCACAGTGTGCATTCAAATATATAAACACTTTCATAAACTGATAACTGAAAATGAATTACATGGATCATGTAAATACATTTTAGATGTGAATATGCACTGTAATCATTTATACATTACACTCACACACTCCCCAGATGTGTGTGTGTGTGTGTGTGTGTGATTCTCTTGGATAAGTACATTCAACTCATTACAGCCTCGTATATGTCACCAAGTGGGGTAAAAACTCACCATCGCAAATTTTCTTTTCCCAAAGGCTTTTGATCAAAGAAACAGTAGTAACAATTGAACGTGTTTTAAACGCTTAGCGCCTAATTTATGTGTTTTGTTTCCAACAACTCCCACACAGGTCTCACATAAAAAACAACCAACGGAACGAGATTACACAGCAGACTATAAAAACCACCATTGATTTACTCCCCCCCCTCCCTCCCTGCCTTCCTCCCAGATAATTGCAGTCTGACACATTTCTTAATCAAAGGTACCAGAGGGCTGTCAAAACCAAAACCAAAGTGTTCCTGGAATGAACAAGGGCAGAAATCTAGGGAACATGTGCTTGTGGTTAGAGTGTTCGTGGTGTGTGTGTTGTCCAAAGCCAATAGCAATGCTGGCGGTGAGGTACTGTGGCTGGGGGTTTGTGTTCCACAATGGAGTGTGTGTGGGTGGAACAGCATGGCTGAGGGAGAAAGGAGAGAGGAGAGGGCGGTTTTGGAGGCCTTGTATGTGAAAACAGCTTCTGTGAGTAAACTGCTCGCAGACTTGTCCAAAAGAAGCACAGAACACACACAGAAAAATACACAATGGAGATACAAACATATACACACACAGAGACAAATAAACAAACCATGCATTCTTACAGGCTTTAGTTGAGTTGTGTTTAATAGACTCAATATATCAATATACCCAGGATATTTGGGTTTTGAACGTTTTAAAAATAATTATTTTTTATACTTTTTTTTGTGTAATTATTTTGCACTCTGACAATAAATATGCCTCAACCCCCTCCAACCCGTATAGTCTTAGACTGTGAGAAAGATTTGCCTTGGCTTAACTGAAATGTCCCAACCTTCAGTGTGGTTGAATCAGCTGCTTCTAATAGACTGCTTCTAACCATCAAGGTGTTAAACCACCTAGCCCAGTCGCCAGTCACTAAACCCCCAGATCTCTTCAAAAAGGCCTTCAAAGGTTTTGCCTCCGCAGCCCAAATTGTAGTCACTTAAGGACAGTGAGCAGCCGTTGTAGCCTATTAGCCTGTAAGTAGCTATGAAATTCAATATCTCCCAGCCTCAGGGCAGCCAGTTATGTTGTGGAGCGTTTATTCTTTACAGCGCTCCATGGTAGATCCATGGAGTAGAGCTATGATGGAGGGTGATGGGAATGGGAAAACATGCCAACTTCCTCTGCATTTAGCTAATGATGTAATATAATTAAATACAATATGAATATAAAAAGGATTATCAGTAATCAATTTGAATTGAGAAGGAAATCTGATGTTACATTTGATTCGAGGTTGATATTTTAGTAGTTGATTGATAGACATGTAGTATAGAACCTTCCTACCTCATTCTCCTGTGAAGCAAATGAACAGACATGATCCATGACATCTGATCAAAAAATATAAATCCCTTCCATGTAAATCTCTCTCTCTGGCGTTTGACTTAATCACCCTCCTTTCACTCCTACGAGACTGAAGTCAAGACCCAGATCATGAACTCCAGTACATCGTTGTGTGCAAGCAAGAGTGGTGTGTGTGTGTTGTGTGTGCGCTGGCTCAACACAGACACACATGTGTGTGTTTGACCAGTGTGTGTGTTTGACTCAGTGTTGTGTAGTGATGCACCAGAGCCCAGGACACTGAGCTGACAGAGTACAACCAGGCCTTCTTGATGCCTCACACACACCACACCAAGGCCATTATTACGCACAAACACACACACACACACACACACAGTCTCACAACTCACACACACACACACACACACACAGTCACACACAGTCACACACACACTTTCACACACACACACACACACACACACACACACACACACACACACACACACACACACACACACACACATGCAACATAGAGCAGGTGGCCACACACGTATTTCCTCTCTGCCTCTGCCTGCCCATGGGTCAACGTTACAGTATGTTGTTTAGCCGTCTCCCTCTCCACAGACAGACAGTGTGTGTGTGTGTGTGTGTGTGTGTGTGTGTTGTTCAGTGGCCGTGTGGCACCGTATATTGGATATGGAGGATAAAACATGTTGAAAAAGTCCAGCCAGCCTTCTGAATATAAGGAATAATGTTCTTTCTCATTCTCTCCACTCTCTCTAGCTCTTCACTCTGTCTCCCCCACGGTAATACCACTGTCACCCGTAATCACTGTCCGCCCTGGGCCTCGGCCGACATTGGGCCTCACACGCCACTACACACACAGGCACACAGGCACACACAGGAACACATCCGTAGGGCACACGCAGACAACACACACACACACACCCAGCACCCGCACTGCTGTGATCTCAGGACCGTGAAGAGAGGGGTTTTCCACTTCTCTGTTATTTTTCTCGCTTCTATTTCCTTTCTCTCTGTTCATTCATATTAGTTTGGGTTGGAATGCTGCAACATAAAGGTGAAGGCTCTGTTGCCCTTAACACTGTGCTATCAGAAACCAGGTGTAGCCAAATTGTGTGTACTTTAGTGTTCGGCCTGTGCATATGTGTGGTGTGTGATGTATTGTAATGCCTGTGAGTGAGTGAATAACTATCAGTCAAAAGTGGAACACATATTCAGGGTTTTTCTTTATTTTTACTATTTTCAACATTGTAGAATAATAGGGAAGACATCAAAACTATGAAATAACACATATGGAATCATGTAGTAACCAAAGAAGTGTTAAACAAATCAAAATGTATTTTATAGTTTAGATTCTTCAAATAGCCAAACTCTTTCCTTGATGACAGCTTTGTACACTCATGGCATTCTCTCAACCAGCTTCATGAGGAATACTTTTCCAACAGTCTTGAAGGAGTTTCCACATATGCTGAGCACTTAAGGCTGCTTTTCTTCACTTATGGGGTCTTAAATCGACCAAAACTATCTCAATTGGGTTGAGGTGGGTGATTGTGGAGGCCAGGCCATCTGATTCAGCACTCATCACTCTCTCTGGTAAATAGTTCCACAGCCTGGAGGTGTGTTTTTGGGTCATTGTCCTGTTGAAAAACAAATTATTAGCCCACTGCGCAAAACAGATGGGATGATCATGCTGGTTAAGGTGCCTGGAATTCTAAACAAATCACTGACAGTGTCACCAGCAAAGCACCCCCACACCATCACACCTCCCCCTTCTGCTTCACGGTGGGAACCACACATGCAGAGATCATCCGTCACCTTGGCGCACCGCTGCCTCACAAAGACATGTTACTATGTGTTGGAACCAAAATCTCCAATTTCGACTCAGAGACCAAAGACAGATTTCAATGGGTCTAATGTCATTGCTCGTGGTTTCTTGGCCCAAGCAAGTCTCTTCTTCTATTGGTGTCTTTAGTAGTGGTTTATTTTCAGCAATGCGACCATGAAGGCCTCTGAACAGTTGATGTTGAGATGTGTCTGTTACTTGAACTCTGTGAAGCATTTGGCTGCAATCTGAGGTGCAGTTAACTATAATGAACTTATCCTTTGCAGCAGAGGTAACTCTGGGTCTTCCTTTCCAAAGGCAGTCCTATGAGAGCCAGTTTCATCATGGCGCTTGATGGTTTTTGCGACTGCACTTGAAGAAGCTTTCAAAGTTCTTGACATTTTCCGGATTGACTGAATTTCATGTATTAAAGCAATGATGAACTGTCATTTCTCTTTGCTTATTTGAGCTGTTTTGACATAATATGGACTTAAACCTTACTAAATAGGATATCTTTCTGCATACTCCCCTATCTTGTCACAACACAACTGATTGGCTCAAACGCATTAAGAAGGAAATAAATTCCACAAATTAACTTTTTAACAAGGCACACCTGTTAATTGAAATGCATTCCAGGTGAATTAACCCATGAAGCTGGGAAGAGAATGCCAAGAGTGTGCAAAGCTGTATCAAGGCAAAGGGTGGCTACTTTGAAGAATCTCAAATATAAAACATATTTTGATTTGTTTAATACTTTTTTGGTTACTAATGATTCATATGTGTTATTTCATAGTTTTGATGTCTTCGCTATTATTCTACAATGTAAAAAAAAATAATGTCTCAACCTTTTGACTGGTACTGTACATACATACCTAGTTATCTGTGTGGGTTTATAGCATATACTGTGTGTGTGTGTGTCATACAGCTGTTTTGTATAGCTCAGAGAGGATTAGAGGGGGGCGCTACGTAGGCTCATCTGGGTTCTGCCTTCTCTCCTAAGGGGGACATTTAGGATGTTTCCCAACGCCACGCACCTCTCTTTCCCTAGCACACAGATTACTGAGGTGAGCCAATCACTCTCGCTGATACACCACGACATGCCTTAGAGACACCAAGATAATCAACCTCCTGTCACACTATTTTGCAGAGAACATAATTACATTGCAGCATATTGTCATGATTATCTTTGTTGTATCAACATCATCAAGTTGACTGTCATAGATATCCAAAAGAATATTTGCACGCTATTGGCAAAAATTTACATCACTAATTTTCCTACTTTTTTGTAATCCTACAATTATGATTCTATGAGATATTAGTTAACATCCCAGCAGCAAAGACAAATTCTGTTCTCCATCTTAATGCATTATGCCAGGTCACGTACATCATAAGAAGGGTAAATATATTTGTTGAGGCGTGACTAAACATGCGTACACATTGCAATTTGCCATTGTAATAGACTGTTTAAGCAGGAGGAAATGAATCGATAGCATAAAAAGCTCAATAGTCTGTCAAGTGGTTGGAATTGTGATTTAGAGGGGAATTATAAATAACATCAATAGCTATTAAAATGAATGATTGGTTTTTCTTCCGCCTTCCCTTCTCTCTCGCTCCCTCTCTCTCTCTCTCTCTCTCTCTCATCCTCTCTCTCGTCTCTCTCTCTCTCTCCTCTCTCTCTCTCTCTCGTCTTCCTCTCCCTCTTTCTTCACATTACAGTTAGAACACACATGCATACATACACACACACACACACACATATAGAGCGTATACAGACGCGTGTAAGGCCATGACACAATCAGCAATTATGAACCATTAGCTTAACAGAATTGGGGCAACGCCATAACGCCTTAAGCAGCTGATTCACTCTTAAAAATAGCATAGACAATGCACAGGCGTGAAAACACACACACACACACACACACACACACACACACACACACACACTGCATCTATAGCAATAAGCTAATGAGGCCCAACGTACTGCAATTTCTCCCTCTCTCAGTAAACACATTCTTATAGCCACCGTAGGACACAATCGCCTCCCGTGATCTCATTTTCAACTGTTTTAATTTCAAAAAGTGCTTTAATGACCTTCGCAGTGGTCCTTTCTACCCACGAACCGTTGTGCAGTAAAATATTCCCATTAGGAAATTGTAATGAAAAACATGGATCACACACAGACCCAAACCTCTAACTTCGCTAGTGCTAGTTTTATTTTTTTGAAAGGGAATCATAATAAAAAAATTAAAAAATGGTTGTTTAGGTGGAAAGTGTCTGTTTGGGCTGGAGAATTTAAGGAAGTGTTGTAAATAGGTGTTGTTTTGCTCAGCTTTCATGTTGCTTATCAATAGTTATTCTCACCCTTGCACAGACATCACTGGTCGGACGCTGAGCATTATGATGTAATCATATCCCCTAGCCAGACATGTTGCAGATAATGTCCAACTACACATACTGACATAGTTTGTCTCATTCATTCAATATACAATATGATATCATTCCATCACTACTGTGATGTTATTTGTCACAAATAATCTCATTCTGCTTGTATCATCAGTATTTATTTGGGCACATAGTATCATGGTAGTGATGTGTGTTTCAGGGAGCACCTCATGGCTACCTCTACAGTGTGTATCTGGCTGTGAACTATGCTGGCTGTGCTGTAGGTCTGTCTCCCTGACACTGACTGATCATCACACCCCCGTTCTCCTCTCGTTGGTTCAACCTCCAAAGACTTATCAACAAATGTTCATATGAAACACACACACAACATACACACACACACACTAGGTTTCTTTGAGGACAACTCAACTCCCTCTCAACACCTCAGAATACTCTTTCTCAACTCGCCAACCCCCACCCTGACTACATACATGCCAAACCTCCAAGACTTTCACCCCCTCCTCCAAGCCCAATCCAAAGCAATGTGTGAAAATCGAGACGGGTCTCACGACTGCCAGTCAGTCAGGGGCCCTATCTCTCTTTTCTTCTCGCCCCCTCCCCGCTCCCCCCCCCCCTCCCCCCCTCTCTCGCTCTCTCTGTGTGTCTCTGTCTCTCTGTGTCTCTTTCTTTCCTGTCCCCCTTGTCAGTCTTGGCCCAACTCCCCAGTCCCTCCAGCACTCTCTCCATCCATCTCCATATGGTGTGCCAGAGCAGGCCCTGTTAGTTGGCCCGCTCCACTCCAGCACCAATGGAGACCAGATGCCGAAGGTTCTCTCTCCGCCTGTCACCGCTCCGCCTCCGTCTCCGACAGATGGAATTCCTATCAGTCTCTCTCTCTCTCTCTCTCTCTCTCTCTCTCTCTCTCTCTCTCTCTCACCCTTAGCTGTTTTTGTTTTTACATCTCGTCTTTCCTTTTCTTGTTCATTTCCTTATTGGAGAGAGAGAGAGAGAGAGAGAGAGAGAGAGTAGAGAAGGTCAGCCAGTAAGCCAACATGTGGGCCGGTGCCCAGGGGGCTTCCTGAGCCGACATTCTCTGTAATGTTCTGTCCTTGTAGAACATTGGGCTTCCTCCTTATGAGATGGGTTATGACTCCACCGCTGCCTCCCAGGAGACCTAGATGGAAACTTTCGCTTAACACACACACACCACTACACAAACCCACACCCTCCAATACGTCCCATATTCCTCCCACTTCTTTCCCCCCCTCCATCTCTCAGGGACACAGGGGTAAGAGAAGGGGGACAATGAGGTCCTTTTATTTACAAATACCTGACATCTGGGCGCAGGTGGCCAGCCCAGGCCTGCCTTGGGTCATAGAGGGGTTAAACCTGCGGGGCGCAGAGCAGGGCCAGACTACCCAATATGCTGCTGCTACTTCCTGATTTATTTAATGTAAGGATGTCCTCCACAAAACCAGCTGATGCGATTAACAAGGAGGAGAGAGAGGGAGAGGAATGAACAGGGAGCCAGGGCCAGACACCACACCGCAGACCAAACATATACAATAACAAACACACCTATAAACACACACACACATACCCGCACTGGCTACCAAACGAGTAGACACACCGATCTTCATAAAGGGACTATTTTGTTATTACAATGGAATTACATGTATGGAAGTGGTTATTACATGGATTAAATAGTAATTGTGTAATATTCCCTAGAACAGGACACTCTAGTACATGTGCAGGTGGTTTCTGCAGGGTCTGACTGAGGCTGTCAACTGTGATATAGAACAGGAATGTTTTTCCTGCTTTGAGTCAGACTTCCTCTCATATTTTCACTTGGGTTTTTTTCTCCCCTCTCCTCCTCTCTTCTCTGTCTCTCACTCTGTCAAATCGGAAGGCTACCTATCCATCCCTCCATCTCGCCTGAGAAACCTCCATTTTAGGTAGTCACGCTCAAGGTGCAATTTGGGACGGATCCCCTACTCTCCTACCCCTACTGATCTCTTACCCCACCCCTCCCCTTTCCCCCCCCCCCTTCCCTTCCCCCCCCCCTCCTTCTCCTCTCATCACCTCCCTACTGCCTCGAAACGTTTTCTGTTATCACTGGCCTGATGTGGAGAGAGAGAGATGGACAGGGGCGAAGCGATTCCTAAGGTGGAGGAATTTTTTCATAAGTGTGATTTTCAGGAGGGTGGGGGGACGCCAGGCTAGATTTGGAGTTTCTTAAGGCTTGAAGGTTGGCTCAGTGCTGAGGAGTTGTTAGCCCAGGCAACATCGGAGGGGCCGTGCACTGGAATCAAGGTGATTTCCACACACACACACAAGCGCAGCACGTACACACACACACGCACACACAAAAACACACACACAATATGTGTCCCTCGCCAGCGTAGCCATAGTCTTATTCATTCCTGTTTTTTTCCACTTTTGCATGCCTAGATAGGGCCAGAGATAGAGGGATGTGACTTGAGGTTAGAGGACTAATGTGATGGAGTGATAGTACAGACACCATACTCTCCAACATATATACTGTATGTGCTGTTAGCAGATGCTCTTCATACTTGGAATGAAGTTACTGACACTGACCCTGTTTGTTGTATCACTGTAATTCCAGACCAACCCCTTCCCTTATAATCTATATGAAACGGATTAATATTTGAGCACACATATAGATTGTATATATTTTGTATCCTAAGTGTGAGAATTCTCCTGTACATTTCCCAGAGCACTACAGAGCGGACTAGAGTAAAGTAGGCAGATCTTTACACTAAGGGCCTAATATCAGTGCTGCACAATCCCAAACCCAAGCCCCAAATGGATTCAAGCTGGAGAGGGGGGTTATGCACAGGTTACATCAGATGAAGGAATTTGGGGGAAGCAACTCTTATATTGGATTTGACGAGAGATGCTGACTTTCGCCATAGTGGAGCTTCAGCACGTCTCTACAACCTGAGAGAGAGGGAGAGGGAGAGGGAGAGAGAGAGGGAGAGGAGAGAGCGGGAGAGAGAGAGAGAGAGAGAGAGAGAGAGAGACAGCGTGGAGAGAGAGACAGAATGCAGAGAGAGAGACAGGCGAGAGAGAGAGAGCAGCGAGAGACAGCGAGAGACAGAAGAGAGAGAGAGAGAGAGAGAGAGAGAGAGAGAGAGAGAGAGAGAGAGAGAGAGAGAGAGAGAGAGAGAGAGAGAGAGAGAGAGAGAGATAGAGAGAGAGAGAGAGAAGAGAGAGAGAGCGAGAGAGAGAGAGAGAGAGAGCGAGAGAGAGAGAGAGAGAGAGAGAGAGAGAGAGAGAGAGAGAGAGAGAAACGAATAGCAGATAAATTCTGGTGAAACCATTTTGAATAATTATATCCAATGTTGATCATATAAACCCATGATAAAAAAAGGAGTTAAAAAACACCCAAAGTAAAAAGAGAGGAGTTTGGAAACGCGTAAAGAAAACGAGTAAAAGAGGATAGGAGCAAAATCTGGGGCATTGTAAACATCTGCTACAGCCCTTGTAAAGCAAACAGATGAATCTTTAGAGTTATAAGATTTTTAGTAATGACAGGTATAGTCAGATGCACTGGTGGTTTTACGACACTGATCAGCTGGTGTGTGTGTGTGTGTGTTTGTGTGTGTGTGTGTGTGTGGTGTGGTGTGTGTGGTGTGTGTGGTGTGTGCCTCATTAGCTGCCCAGGGGCCTGGAGGTGAGCCTAACGGGAGGCCTGGGCATTGATCCTGCTAGCAGCAGAGGGCTGTGGAGCACATTCAGGTACGGCTGTATGCTCTGCTCCTCTCCTCCGCTTTTGATAAGCAGCTAGCTTCATCACATCACACACCCCCTGACACACAGCCCTCCCCCTCTCTCTCTCTCTCTCTCTCTCTCTCTCTCTCTCTCTCTCTTTCTGTCTTCATATCCCATTTCTTTATCTCATTCAGTCCGTTACCATCTCCTCTTTTATGCGTTTCACTCTCGTTTTATCTTTTGTATTCTCTTTCTCTTTCGTTTCTGTCTTTCACTCCATCTTGCTCTCGGTTCTCCCTGACATTTCTTTCGTCCCCTCATTGCATCGCTTCTCTCTCTTTCTCTCCCTTCTCACATCTTCTCTCTTTGGTAGCTGTCCTCTCTTTCATCTCTCTCAGCCCCCCCCCTTTCTCTCAACCCTGATTTACTTCTGCAGCCCCCCCCTCTCTCTCCCCCCCCCTTCCTCTCTAATTCAATTTCAATTCAATCAAGGTTTATTGGCATGGGAAAAGTTAACATTGCCAAAGCAAGTGAAGTAGATAGAAATAAAAGTGAAATAAACAATAAATATTAACAGTAAAACATTACACTCAGAAGTTCCAAAGAATAAAGACATTTCAAATGTCATATGTAGTATATACAGTGTTGTAAACAATTCATGTGCAAATAGTTAAAGTACAAATGGGAAAAATAAATAGAAACATAAATATGGGTTGTATTTACAATGGTGTTTTGTTTTAACTGGCTGCCCTTTTCTGTGGCAACAGGAAACAGGCTCTCTCCCAACAGTCTCCGGCTTAGTCCCTAGTCTGCTCCATATAATGCTTAGTAGATCTCATGGTGTTTTACTAGGGTGGTCAGATAGTGTACACTCCCACATGTAGAAAAAAAAAAAAAAAAACACACACACACACACACCATGACTCAGTGGGTGACAAACAGACAGCATTCGTGGGAAGCTCCTCTATTTCCATCTCTCTTCTTTCCTACTTCCTACGTCTCCTTTCATTCCCTCCAGCCCCAGCAATAACAGTCTCTCAATTGGATTAATGATCATCTCACACATAGAGGATGAAAAACAAGCTAGTCAATTTAAAACCTAGAAACACAAACATTTATTTGAAGGAATTATCTCTAACACTAGCTTCTGTATTTGGTGTAATCATCTAAAGCAGGGGTATTCAACTCTGACCCGACGAGGTCCGGAGCCTGCTGATTTTCTGTTCTACCTGATAATGACTTACACCCACCTGGTGTCCAGGTCTAAAGTCAGTCCCTGATTAGAGGGGAACAATGAAAAATGCCAGTGGAACTGTCTATGCGAGGTCCAGAGCGCAGGTAGCCTAGTAGTTAGAGCGTTGGGCCAGTAACTGAAAGGTCGCCAGTAAGGGAAAATCTGTTGATGTGCCCTTTGCAGCAAGGCACTTAACCCCTAATTTGCTCCAGGGGTGTCGCATTTTCACTATGGCTGACCCTGTAAAACAACACATTTCACTGCACCTATCTGGTGTATGTGACAATAAAACATATATAGTTTTGTTTTGTTAGTTTTTTTAGACCAGTGACAGCCAATCAAAGACCATGGTTTTAGTAAGGGCCTCATTACTGTGAAATCTCCACATGGGACCAGGCATGTAATGGGTATATATTTGATCATCCTCATTAACTAATCTCCTCCACATTTACATGCATGGTGGTCACACATTCCTATTAGCAGAACGCTATGTCAACCTAGCGGGATCCCAAAGTATATCAGTATATATGGTGCGAATTTAAAGCCCATTAATACTCTATGGTGGATAGGAGTGTTGAACTGGGAGCATCAAATAAATACAATGGGAGGGCTAATGATGGCGTATGGGGAACGGAGTGTGGTAAAGACAGAGGATGGGGAAATGATATATTTAACATACATGGTAGATGGTCAGGTCTCCTAGCCTCCCAGGGGACCCCAGAGTTGGGTTGGATCTGGCTGAGCAGAGCCTACCTCCTCCCAACTCCCAGAACCCCCTACTTCCCCTGAGCCCATCCCCTAAGACCAGGGCCAACTTTAGAGCCTAACAGCCAATCCGAAAGCTTTGCTCCAAGATGCTGGTTGATTCGCTTCCCCTACTCTGTGTATTCCCAACTCTCTCTGCACTTTCCCTACATTTCTCTCACTCTCTCTCTCTCTCTCTCTCTCTCTCTCTCTCTCTCTCGCTCTCACACACTTTCCCTCTATTTTGCTCCCTCCTCTCTCTCTCTCTCTCTCTCTCTCCTCTCCCTCTTACCCAATCTCTCTCTCACCATTTATCCATCCATAGCTGGAGTGAGGTGGGGGCAACCAGCCTACCCATGATCCTCCTCTGGCTCCTCCGAGTTCCAGTAGGCAGTGATAATTACAATGAAAAGGAATATTCCTCCTGTATTAACGGCACGCTCCCCTCTTTCCATCCTCCCACTTCATCCCTCCAACACAACACCCTCATCCCTTAATGGGATTCCCTCGCTCCTACATTCGCCTTTCCCTTTTTTGTCCGGGCCTAGGAATTGCCCCCGAAGGTGCTTAGCAGCACAAGAGGGAACACCTCCCCCAGCGAGAGGCCCTCTCCAGCAGCCGCGTGTCTAATTGAGGCTGGGGATCCGCCGTTCCTGCTGGAGGTTTTCAAAGACAGACCATGTTATAATCACCTCTCCCTTCTTCTCTCTCGCTCTCTCTCTCTCCGTTCCCTCCATCCATTCTCTCCATCTCCTTCATAAGTTATAATATCCTGTCGTGCGAATACGTGGATTTAGGGGAAATGGCTAGTGGATCAGAAGTGTCTATCGAGTTCTAACTGTTCATTCTGCTTTGTTGTTGTGGAGGGAAATTGAATTTTACTTCAAGGTCAGCGATACTGATGGCAGAGGGTGTGAGAGCGTTGATGTTGTGATGATTGAACTGATCTCCTGAGAAACATTCTCTCTTATTGATCAACATTAGAGGAAGGGAGAAGGCAGATTGATACTGCTGCTCTCACACAGGGACGGACCTTTACTGGTGGGGTTGAGGAGCTGTGAGGGGTCATAATTAGGACCCTAGAGGACATTAGGCCCTCCTTTCTCTACGCGCTAAGCAAGTGACGGACAGACAGTGGGCTGGAAGAATATGGAATCCCTAAATTCTGACAATCAAAAGGGGCCAAAAGTCTAGGTACAGCTCCTTGAATCAGTGCTGGAAAGGTGCTCCAGTCTTGAAATAGCACTGGGTTCCCAGATGAGCACTAGAAAGTATGCATAGTATCCTGGAATAGCTCCAGTGAGGCCCTAGTTTAATTAACACTATCGCCTCTTTTTTAAACAACCTAGTGAAATCTACACACATGCTGCTGCTGCACACACTTTTCACAATCTCTTTTTTCACACACATGCACACACCACATCTCTCTCTCTCTCTCTCTCTCTCTCTCTCTCTCTCTCTCTCTCTCTCTCTCTCTCTCTCTCTCTCTCTCTCTCTCTCTCTCTCTCTCTCTCTCTCTCTCTCTCTCTCTCTCTCTCTGTGTTAGTTACAAGGCAGCCTGCCCCACAGCACGAGGTGTGTGTCACTTCCCGTGCGAATGGAAGCGTTAGACACTGCAGTGAGTCCTGAGGTGAGAGGCTGCAGGAGCCTCCACTCATAAAGTAGGACAGGAATGAGTTAGACAGGGCTAGGGGGAGGAGTTTGACACATGGGGCATGACAGGACCTGCACATACACACACGTGCATGGGCTCATACACATTAGTTCACACACGCTTGCATAATACATTAGTTCACACAACTGCTTACACACACACATTAGTTCACACACGCTTGCATAACCACACATTAGTTCACACACTGCTTGCATACACACATTAGTTCACACACTGCTTGCATACACACATTAGTTACACTGCTTGCACACACACATTAGTTCACACTGCTTGCACAACACATTAGTTCACACAAGTTTATGGACACATCTCGCATACGCAAATAAGCGCGAAGTGTGCGATCACATACTCACACAGTTTTTTTGCACACGCAAGTCTGTATGACACACACACACACACACACACACATCACAGTTTCTCACACACTTCCCATAATTACAGTCAGACCACAAACAGATCTCTCCACACACCGGTATGACTGCGGTCCCGACTGCGTTGCCTCTCTCACCCTCTCGTCTTTCGCTTCACTCCCAGCTGTGTTTGACTTGTCCACAGTGCCCGGGAGGCTGTGATGTCATTGGCAGGAATCGCGGTCCTAGACCACCATGTTCTCTTCTCATTGGTCAGACGATTCCCGGGTGAACCAAACGCCCTCGCTTAAAAACGCTGATTTCTGTATAAAAGCCACAGAATATGAATTAAGTAAGGAATAACAGAGGAAACTGGGCCTGGGGTTTTGTATGAAAGTGCTTGAGTCTTCACAATCCTTACCTGTAGTAGCTCGGGTTTTTTTCTGTCGCTCTCTCTCTCTTTTGCTCTCTCTCTTTCCCTCTCATCGTTCTCTCTTTAAACAGACTACACAACACCTTTTGCCAAGCTTACAGGCATGTTGTGCTTCACCTCTCTCTCTCCTCTCTCCTCTCTTGGTTATCCCTGTCTCTGGGCGTGTTGTGCACGATTCGGCCTTAGTAAAGCGGGATGACCTGTCATGCAGGTGAGGTGAGGGGAGGGGGGGTTAATTCTCCTTCTCTCTCTCTCTCGCTCTCTCCGTTCAGGAGACACACCGCCAATTGGTCTAGCTTGACTTACCTCCGAAGGAGAAGACTGGATGGTGACTTGGTTTAGCCTCTGCAGCCTAAGAGGGAAAGTAAGGGCTTCGTCCTCCTCACTCCTCAACCCAGTAACAAGCAGAGGGAGGAAAGAGAGAGAGAGAGACAGGAAGAGAAAGCGGTGGAGACAGGAGAGAGAGAGGAACTGTAGTGAAGAAAGAGAGAGAGAGAGAGGAGGAGAAAGCGGTGGGAGACAGGGAGAGAGAGAGGAACTGTAGTGAGGGAAGAGAGAGAGAGAGAGGAGGAGAAAGCATGGGGAGACGGGGAGAGAGAGGAACGTATTGAGGAAAAGAGAGAGAGAGAGAGGGAGGAGAAAGCGGTGGAGACGGAGAGAGAGAGAGAGGAACTGTAGTGAGGAGAGAGACACGATAGACAGACAGACTGGGAGAGAAAGAAGTATAGAGAAACAAAAACACACTCCAACAATATGTAGCATGTAGCGATGGGTCTTTTTCTTAAATATGTATTTATTTTTGCCACATGTTGTAGTACTGTCAGTGGTTGGCTTCTGAAATGCAAGCCCTAGTGAAATAAGCCTAATGAATTCAGATACAGCCTCTGGCTGTTTTAACTGGACATATTGGCATTGGGCTTCAAGTGTTAGTTCTCGCTCATTTGTTTCTGTCACATTTTCTTAAATGGCTTTCTAAAGTTCGTTGGCTAGATCTACTCTCTCTCTCTCTCTCTCTCTCTCTCTCTCTCTCTCTCTCTCTCTCTCTCTCTCTCTCTCTCTCTCTCTCCCTCTCTCTCTCTCTCTCTCTCTTTTGAAGTAAAGACTATACACAGCTGGGTATCGGGTACCCCCCCTCTTCCTCTATCCTCCTCCTCTCTCCCTTGTTCCTTGTCACCCAGAGTAACCCTCCACCCCAACAGATCAGATAACATGGTCTACCTAAACCCTCTCTTCTTCTATGTTGCTCCGACAGCTCCGAGTCCTATAAAATAAAGAAACCTCTACAAATAAAAAACACTTAGATTCCCATTCTCTCTCAGGACCCAAACAAGAAGTCGGTGTCTTCTTTTGTCCTCACCGTGCTAATAAACCATCAGTGCATTAAGTGACAGAGCAAATGGAATCAATTCATTCAGTTTTGGGAGTAGATTATGGAGAACGAGGCGTAGAAGCACTGCACTCTGTCTGTGTTTGGAGAGGCCTAATTTGAATTTCTTCGCGTCTCAGCATGAGTGTCTGGCTAGATTGTTTATTAGAATATCTTTGAGAGGAGAGAGGATGGAGAGCAGGAGGAGAGGAGCAAGGAGGAGAGGGAGAGAGAGAGAGGAGAGGAGAGAGGAGAAGAGGAGAGGAGAGGAGAGAGAGAGGAGAGAGGAGGAGAGAGGAGAGAGGGAGAGGGAGAGGAGAAGGGGAGGGAGAGGAGGAGAGGAGAGATGGGGAGATTGAGAAGGAGGGAGAGGAGGAGAGGGAGAGAGGGGAGGAGCAAGGAGGAGAGAGGAGAGAGAGAGGAGCAAGAAGGGGAGAGGAGGAGAGGAGAGAGGATCAAGGAGGAGAGAGGGAGAGGAGAGAGGAGAGGAATGGACAAGGACAGTAGGGTGTGCATGCATGCACTTGGCACACACACTGGACCAAGAACTTGTGCAACACCAACCAGCAGGCCCCACTAGAAAAGCAACCCTTGTAAAAAGGGGGAAAGAATCCAAAAAGAGCTGGTGTACTGTGCCCAAGCCTGGCTCTCCTAGCCCTAAAGCCTGTCTTATTAAAACTGACTGGTAAGACCACCGAGAGAGTTGAGCAGTCACTAGCGACACCACACTAGTTCACTCAGTGAAAAGGACACATCACAGTGCAGTCACACAAAGGAAGTAACCAGGGTCACCAGAAATACTCACAACACCCCTCGACCTGCACGGGGGTTACCACCCCATAGTGTCACTCTGACCATCGTGTGCTAGGCTTGTAAACAATGTGGAACCCTTCTGGAGAAAACAGAGTAGGTTGATGGTTCTGTCTGTTTCTTCCAACCTTGACATTTTAGTCATTTAGCCAGACGCTCTTATCCAGAGCGACTTACAGTAGCTAGTGCATACATTTTCATTCACAGTACTGGTCGACTGCTTGGAATCGAACTCCACAACCCTGGCGTTGCAAGTGCATGCGCTCTACCAACTGAGCCACTTGGGACCAGACTAGTGCTAATGGTTAGCTAGTGCTAACATAGCTACTGATGTGGCGTTAAACGTAGCTGGTGTTAGTTTTAGCTGGCTGTTCGTAGCTGGGTAACGTAGCTGGTGTTAACGTAGCTACGGTGTTAACGTAGCTGGTGTTAACGTAGCTGGTGTTAACGCGTAGCTGGTGAACGCAGCTGGTGTTAACGTAGGCTGGTGTTAACGTAGGCTGGTTAACGTGGCAGCTGGTTAATGAGCTGGTGTTAACGTGAGCTGGTGTTAAACGTAGCTGGTGTAACGTAGCTGGTGTTAACGGAGCTGGCTGTAACGCGTGTTAAGAGCTAAGCGTTAACGTAGCTGGTGTTAACGTGAGCTGGGTGCGTTAACGTAGCTGGCGTGGCGCTGGTGCGTAGCTGGTGCGTAGTGCGACGAGGTAGTGTTAACGTAGCTGGTGTTAACGTAGCTGGTGTTCAACGTAGCTGGTGTTAACGTAGCTGGTGTTACGCGTAGCTGCGTGGTTAACGTAGCTGGTGTTAACGTAGCTGAGAGTGTTAACGATGGTGAACGTAGCTAGGTGTAACGGCTGGTAACGTAGCTAGAGGGGTGGACGCACGAAGAAGCTAGAGCGTTAACGTAGCTGGCGTTAACGTAGCTGGTGTTAACGTAGACTGGTAGTTAGAACGTAGTGGCGCTACGTAGCTTAGCACTCCCCTTACCTCCTTCCCTCTCCCTAGTCTCCGCGGCTTTGTCTTCTCTCCTAACCTGTTGCCCCAAACAAATGACTGCATAGAAAGGTTGTTGAAAGTAAGGAATGGTGTGAGTGGTGGAGGAGTGTAGCGGAGCGAGGGCAGTAATCACCAAAGACAACAGGACTGCCGGAGGGGAGTGGATCGATAGGCTGCCACAGGTGACCTCAGCAAGCACTCTCTCTCTCCTTCTCTCTCTCTCTCTCTCTCTCTCTCTCTCTCTCTCTCTCTCTCTCTCTCTCTCTCTCTCTCTCTCTCTCTCTCTCTTTAGATCTAACACTAGTCTATCACATGAAAACACTTAGATGGACTTCTCTATAGTCAGTGCTTAAAGTACAGTATACTAACAGCAGATGTAGTGTATAGTCCAGTCTCTCTACTGTAGTGTATAGTCCAGTCTCTCTACTGTAGTGTATAGTCCAGTCTCTCTACTGTAGTGTATAGTGTATAGTCCAGTCTCTCTACTGTGTGTAGTGTATAGTCCAGTCTCTCTCACTGTAGTGTATAGTGTATAGTCCAGTCTCTCGTACTGTAGTGTATAGTCAAGTCTCTACTGTAGTGTATAGTCCAGTCTCTACTGTAGTGTATAGTGTATAGTCAAGTCTCTACTGTAGTGTATAGTCCAGTCTCTCTACTGTAGTGTGTAGTCCAGTCTCTCTACTGTAGTGTATAGTCCAGTCTCTACTGTAGTGTATAGTGTATAGTCCAGTCCTCTCTACTGTAGTGTAAGTCCAGTCTCATCTACTGTAGTGTATAGTCCAGTCTCTCTACTGTAGTGTATAGTCAGTCTCTACTGTAGTGTATAGTCCAGTCTCTCTACTGTAGTGCATATAGTGTATAGTCCAGTCTCTCTACTGTAGTGTATAGTCCAGTTCTCTACTGTAGTGTATAGTCCAGTCTCTATGTAGTGTATAGTCCAGTCTCTCTTACTGTAGTGTATAGTCCAGTCTCTACTGTAGTGTATAGTCCAGTCTCTCTACTGTAGTGTATAGTCCAGTTCTACTGTATGTGTATAGTCCAGTCTCTACTGTAGTGTATAGGGGTTATGTGTTGGCCTAAGCACCTCTCTCTCTCTCTCTCTCTCTCTCTCCCCTCTCTCTGTCTCCTCCTCTCTCTCTCTCTCCCTCTCTCTCTCTCTCTCTCTCTCTCTCTCTCTCTCTCTCTCTCTCTCTCTCTCTCTCTCTCTCTCTCTCTCTCTCTCTCTCTCTCTCTCTCTCTCTCTCTCTCTCTGTACCAGATGGGGCGAAGGCACTGCCTCATCACCTCCCCATCCTCTCTGCAAGCTGCCGCACAGAGGAATGCAACCGCCCTCCACACACTCACAGGCATGTGCGCACACACTCATACAGTACGTACTCACATGCATACTACGCATACACGTGGACACACAGACATGATTGACCTCCTCATAAACAAAGATAAGAGCAGGAACGTCCCCAACCAAGCCCCCGAGAGGCACACACTCATTACCAGAGACCACAGTCGCGGGAGGTGTGTGTGGGAGAGAGTGTGTGTGTGTGTGTGTTCACACTTTAGCATGTCATCAGCGTCCTCCACTATGTTGAGCTCAACAGTTTCAATGACAGAGAGAGAGGTGTTAAACACCTTTCCTCCCACTGCGGAAAACACAACGCCACTTCCTGTGATAACCATATTGCCACAGCATACTGGATCTGACAGTGACTTGACAATGCGATTATTACAATACCCAAACCCATGAGGTGCCAACGGCTACTAACTGTATTGACACATTGAAATTCCCCTCCCAATAAGACCCAGCCGGTGCGCGGTCCCCCAGGTTAGGAATTGTCAGATGCGGATCTCTCACATTCCCGAGGTTTAAAGCACAGGGAGAGAGGCTTTGTCTCACTCATTGCTTTTCAGTGAGGCTTGCCTAGGAGTCAGTTAGAAGGCAATTATATGGTAGAAAGTGTTGTTCGGGCACGATGTGTGAAAGGGTGTGTGTGTGTGTGTGTTTGTGTGTATCCACAAATCTTTTAACAGCCCTAAACAGCCTTAGGCATTGGAGTGTATCCACAAAAATGTGCCAGTAGTGACATCTATAACTCAACATGCTTGTATTAATGTTACAAAGGCTCCATCTATGATTGATTAACGATATGCAAAACAAGGCTAATACACACATAGACACATTTATATAGTGGATAGTCCAGTCTCTCTATGTATGTGTGCACGCTGGGGCGATGATCAAGTCAAAAATCATGATCTTATCAAAAAATGTTTAATGTCTCCCAAGAGGAGTATTTCTCTTTGTGAATTGACTGTTCCTCTCAGTCCCTACTGCTTGTGTAACGCTGGAATGTTTCCCCCGTCATTCCATAGCATTCGTGACTCCATCACTTAGTTCCCTCTGAGCAAAATATCTTTGGGCCAGAAGTCTGTGCTGTTATCAGAGCCGAGATGGAGGCACGGCCACCATCCCCTTTATGGGCATGTTTAGCTAATCTTACTTCTGGGCCCCGCTTTTAAGTCGAAACAGGTAGTTGTGCTGCAACGCTACGCTAATCCGCCATCAGCAAGCACTCACCCCCAACGTCCCCTCTCACTGTTTTTTTCAGATTCCACTATGTTGTTTGGCTAAGGGGCCTAAACTTTAAACTCCTCTTTTTGATTTGAGAGTTGTTGAAGTGAGGAGATTTTTTTAAAGATCGTAAGTCTATTGATAAGAGATGTGTCTCTTCACAGTAGCAGTTAAAAGTTAGTCTAAAGTGTTGTTGTTTTTGACGTTAGAGGGATGTTTTGATCCCGACCTTTAGGAGCCTGACTTGGTTCTACAACGTGGCTCTTTAGGTTCCCATGGCACATAGTTCATGTGGAAAGTCGAGCGCCAACATGTCACCACCCAAAAACGTTACGATGTGCCACGGGGCCGTTTTAAATTCGCAGGCAACAAACGACCGTGGGGAGGGAGGGATGGAGGGAGGGAGAGAGTGTCTGGACTCAGGGCTGCACATTACACACATGTGGGGGAACACACTGTGAGCGCTGGGTTCAGTTTGAACCGAGAGCCCTGATGAGACCTGAACACCATTTTTCTCTTTTCTGCCATTCCAGCTGTGTGTGTTTGTGTGTCTGAGAGAAAGTGCAGCCTGGTTGTAAAAGTGATATAAAGCCGAAATCAATCCAGCACGCTAACCACCCCCCCCCCGGTCCCCTCTCCCCCTCTCTCCTCCTCATCCTCCTCCTCCTCCATCTCATGTCTGAGGATAGACAGATTAAAGGAGCGGCTGTGTCTGAACCGTGAAAAGACACCATCACTCAGGGATGAGCAGTGCCAAGCTCCACACCCCGGCCAGACTCTAGCTGTCCAATCTCTGTCTCACTCACCTACTCTCCTCTCTCTCACCCTCTCTTTCTCTTCATCACTCTTTCACTACCTCAATGGCTGTTTCTCTCTTCTCTCACCCTCTGTCCTCTCCCCTCTCTACCCTTGGGCATTTCCTACCTCAACGCCACTAACGCCACTCCAGTCAGCCCCTGAGAGCCCATTTGGCCCCATCCCCATCCCAGGCCTCAGCCCACTCACAACCCCACATTACACCTTGATTTACTGTTATTCCTCCTGGAGGTATGTGCGGCGGCGGACGGCAACATCAAAACATCAAAAAGCCAGAGCAGCCCCCCCCTTCTCCAAGTCTCATTCCCCCATTCCCCAAGTCTTACATAAAAAAGAAGGGAAATATTAAATAAATAAAAACAAAAGACCAGGCTGCATGAGTCTGGCCTGCTATCAGGGCTTAATACTTCCATATTGAGTGTGTGTGCGTGTCTGGGAGTCCATCTCTCCGGACAGAAACACGTCCGCTGGGTCGGCCGGTCCACCGGACTTGGAAGCAGTAGAGACGAATGTGACACGGCGGTGGAAATTTATATGGCAGGTTTAGGGAGCGTTGTCTAATGGACAGTAAATCTGGAGCGGTGAACACCGTTACCACTTTTCTCTCCTCTCTGTCTCTTATCTCTGTGTTTTTAATCTCTGCTTTTCTTTAGCCTTTGTTGTAGTCGTGATATGACTGACACCGCTCACCTCACTGCTGAGAGAGAGAGAGAGAGAGAGAGAGAGAGAGAGAGAGAGAGAGAGAGAGAGAGAGAGAGAGAGAGAGAGAGAGAGAGAGAGAGAGAGAGAGAGAGAGAGAGAGAGAGAGAGAGAGAGAGAGAGAGAGAGGGGGGGGGGAGAGAGAGAGAGAGAGAGAGAGAGAGAGAGAGAGAGAGAGAGAGAGAGAGAGAGAGAGAGAGAGAGAGACTATGTAGTGTATTTTGACGTCTGTCCTCATGTTTTAGAAGTAGTAATGATTTGGCATTGGACGAGCAATAATGAAAAGCAAAGAGCAATAATGAAAGGCAATAATGAAAAACAAATCGAAGGCAGTGAAACATTTATTACAATGCAATTATGTTTCCAGAAAAATGGAAAATTACTGGAAAAACATATGCTTTGATAAAGTGTGTGTGAATTCAACATACACAATTAAATTACCCTGCTTATGCACTTGACAAAGTGTATTGAGATTGAGGCTATCCACCTATGGTGTCATGTGACTAGCTGTATCGCTAATGTGCTCTGCACTTGCCTATCTGCACTTCCAAGGTGAGTCGCCAGTGTGGTTTA
>NC_059206.1:62956421-62993921 GCF_020615455.1 Coregonus clupeaformis
ATAAACATAAACCATACATACATAAAAATAAATCATGCTTTGACAATGAGCCTGAGGTCACTTTCCGATACTCATTTGGCTTGAAGGATTCAACTTACATATGGATTCTGTCCTGTGGTTTTGTGGAATTCTCAAGTACATTAGTATTGACGGATAAAAAACATATGTAACCAATTGTATGCTCATATCAGGGGTCGATGTATAGGTATTATAACCCAGTGTACAGTATATTTCCATATATCTTCGACATGTTTGTCTCTGCTCTGTGACCATATTGTGAGGTCATGAACAGACTCGAGACACACAAACACACCCACTCACACACACCGAGATTGTAGAGCAGGAATGTTTTCCTCCCAGGTAAACCTGCCAAGCTGTAATGACCACCAGACCCAGAACCAAACTCTCTCTCATCATTGTTTAGAGCTCAAGACATCCCATATAGGACGTGTAGGAGAGAAATATAGCGTTTAGGGAGAAACCAGAGCCAAGCAGCTTTGTGTGCCTAGTACCGTTCACATGCCAACCAAAATCATTTCTATATGTTTGTGTTTATGTGTTGGCAAGGGTTGAGGTGTTTGGGGAGATGAGTGTGTTTGTGTTTGTGTGTGTGTGCGTCCTTGCGTGCGTGCATGCATGCGTGTGTGTGTGTGTGTCTGCACATCCCTGTGTGTGTGTGTGTGTGTGAGAGTGTGAGGGGGGGGGGGGGGTGTGGGGGGGGGGGGTGTGTGTGTGTGTGTGTGTGTGTGTGTGTGTGTGTGTGTGTGTGTGTGTGTGTGTGAGCTGGGCCAGGAGGAATGCAGTCTAGCGGTGCGTCTTACATGGCTGCTGTGCTGCAGGCCTGGTGCTGGTGCTGACCTACCCTCTGAAGAATGCCCCCTGATTGTCAACCAACCCACCAGCCAGCCAGAACCTAACGGGGAGAGTGACTTTCACTAAGCAATGCAGCTCAGCGCTTTGAAGTGTCTGTGTGTGTGCATCTGTGTGTGTGTGTGTGTGTGGCGCCACGGTTAGCACCGGCTCCCAAATGCTTGCCTTCAGAGCCTTTTGAGTCTGACAGACATACAGACACACAGACAGACAGTCTGATAGACAGTCGGATAGACAGTCAGACAGACAGACAGCCGGACAGACAGTCGGACAGACAGTCGGACATACAGACAGTCATTCAGTCAGAGAGGGGTCCTTGTATTTTTCCATGGTGTTTGAAAGGGATTACATGGCCCCCTGTGCTGTACGTCTCACTGCCCCTCCACTTCAAAGCAGCACGCTGCGCCAGGGGCACTCTTTCACTGCACGCCCTTGGCACACACCCCACATCTGCCCAGAGGGACTGCCAACGGCACACACACAGGCCAACCTGGCCCGACATGCCCTGTGTGTATGTGTGTGTGAGTGAGAGAAAGACTGTTGCTCACACTTTCCCCAAAAAAATGTTTTGCTTTCCAAACCTTGTATTTTTCTCCAAAGTCAACCACCTGCATACAGTAGTCCCTCCTCATCTCTAGAAGTATGTAAAAACTGTCCTTAGATCAGCGATTTAAAATAGCTTACTGTCACTAAGCCCTCATTTACTTTCACTGGCCCCAGACCAGTTGTCAAATCAACTCAGTACCACTTAGCTAGCCAGTCACGTCATGTTCCAAGTTCCCAAAAACTTTATTGTCCATTTAAGGTCCATTGGGATTTTGTCTTTGGCTTCCATGACAGGAAAGCTAAAAGTGGCAGTCAGACATGAGCTAAGGGTGCCAGTGAGGGACAAATAGTGCTTGGTACCTCAGCCAATGGGCACCCAGCCATGTATCCAGTGAGGGCCTATGACTCCACACGACTCCAATAGAGTTCATAGAAGTACCAAATATGTCATTATACATACACAGATTCCCAGTTGATTCATTTGGGCTGTGATGTGTTGACACGGTGTGATTCCCGACTAGAATCGAGCCATATGTTCTCAATAGTACCGCTACTAAAACCTCCGGAACGAGTCTAAATCAAGCTAAGCTCTTGGTGAAACTACCAAAACAAAGTAACAAAGAAAATGAAAAGTACAAATATTTTCATGACTTGAACTGAGTTTGGATGAATTTACATTAGGAGGAGATGCATTTACAGACATTCCGTTGAATAACTAAAAAACCTAGGCAGATACCAGAAGGTAGGAAAGCTGATTTGTGAATAAGCTAGATCAATATATGGACGTTTCTAGTGGGAAACGTTGTCCACTCCCCCTCTTGACCTCATCCTCACCTCTCCCTCCATCCCTCCACCTCTTCTTTCTTCCCTCCATCCTAAGCTGTGCTCACATCCCACGCTCTCTGTCAGGGGCCTGGCCTACACACAGGCCAGACATACCACCGTAATAGAAATCAATCACACACACTTCAGACAAGGTGAGCAGCAGGACATTTGACCCATAACCCCACCAACCCTCCGGCTGGTCAATATTCAAATAAAAAACACTATCACCCCATCCTCTGGTCTCTTCCGTTATCCACTAATTGTTTTCTAAATTATATCCACCCTCCTCTCTCCTCCTCTTCGCATTTAAGGAAGTAGGGGAGTTCATTTCCCAGAACTCACCAGGAGCTCCCATGAGGCTTCACTTCCCCTCTCCCCGCCACCTCTAAGCCGCAGACAGACACGTTCCTTTAGCGGCTATCGCTAACACTAACACTAGCCACCCCGACAGACCCTGAGAGGACCTGGACATTAGCTAATCCATATTTATTGCATCTGGTCCCTCTTCCCCGGCTTGTAATTTGTATGGAGAGACATATTAGCGCTAACACGCTAGCCCTGGCAACAACAGGTTCAGACTGGTGTGAGATGCTACACGTCTGAATTGACTTAGCGTTAGCCTCGAGGGACCTAGCGGGAGGGAAGGTACTGGCTAGCAGGACTAGGGGCTGGGCCCAGTCTGGCCGTATTGAGTTTCTGTGATGGCTGTTTAGCTTGTAGCTACGCTGGGGCAGAGGGGGGAACAGAGGGTGCCCGGCTCAATGAGTTTACTGACAGGAACCCTTACACCACAGGGCCAGGGATCGATAGCCCCTGCACTGAACTACACAGCACTGCCAAACGAGACAGAACCAAACAATGTAGTATTACATTACACACACTCACTCGGCAGACGTGTAGTTACACACACATACATGTACTTACACACACTTACATACCGTTACATGTGTGTTCATACTGGATTTATTGATATGCAAATGCTTATGTCTCTGACTAACAGGCACGCATGCACACACAGACACAGACACAGATACAGACACACACACACACACACACACACAAAGACAGACACACACACACACACACAGACACACACACACACACACGTGTCACCTCTGGAGGTTATGTTTTCCTCCCTTGGTCCTGGAACCCGGTCTCCAGGTGGCCCCATGTGTCCCTCCTGAACAAACATTGTCTACCTCTCCACTTCCTCCCGTGTCACAGGGCCAGCCCCAGACATTGTGTGGCCGCCGCCCACCGTGCCGCCCTGTGATTGGCCAGAGGGTCACAGAGTTGACATTTATTAAAGGGAAGTTACACGGCTAGTTATGGGGAGTTGACAGTCCTCTCGTCACGTCTCTGGTCCCGCCAGGAATCACAGGGGGTTAAGGTTCCTGCCTCCCAACAATAAAATAAACAATGAACTTGTTAAGGGCCTGTTGATCCTCCCAGAGCTCACTATTGAGCCAAAATGACAACTTTCATTTTGCAGCTCTGTGCCACTGGGATCTGTAGTTCTACCGGCGTAGACTAGAGTAGGAGAGCTAAGGCAGTGGAGCTAAGGTGGACTACATGTCGTCTGCCATAAAAACACATGTAGGGGTTTGGGAAAGCAGAACATTTGAAGTATTTCAGGTAGTCCTTGAAAACCACAGAGATTGGAACGCACACCACAAACCTGTGTATTATAGCGGCCTGTCATTTCACATATTGTAGCGCGAGGGATTGAACGAGGGAATGAATGAGGGAACGAACGAGGAATGGTGAAGTTAGTGGCTCTCCAGGGAGAAGAGGAGGGTTTAGTAGACCGTGAGGAACAATGAAAATCAGAAAGTAGAAAGGTCCAGTGAAATGGATAGTGTGTGTTTAAGACCAGATGTGTGTGTGGATGGATGGATCAAACACACACAACACACACACAGGTCTACGAAGGCTCCGCAATCTCCACCGCCCACGCCTGGCGTCCCCGGCTTTCTAAAAGCTTTGTTTTCCTCTTCTCTATCAGCGTCCTGATTCGTTCCAGTCTTTTTTCCTCTACCTTTCAAACCGACTTCGGTTTCATTTTAAGCGTCCAAAACGAAAGCTATTCATGGAATTTATTACATGTGCTTACACGCACGCAAATGGCAACAACAACAAAATGTTGCTGATTTTATTTTGGGGTCTTGTGTGTTTTGATGGTCTGTAGCTTTTTCTTCATGTATACGTTACAGTGCAGAGAGGCTGGAGCAGATGATGATGTTTATTTTTGCAGTATGTAATCACCACTATGGAACTTATGACAGTAGACAGGCCCAGAGACCTGGAACAGTGCCCTGCGAGATCCCCCCCCCCACACACACACACACACACAAACACAAACACACACACACACACACACACACGCCAAGTATGTAGACTAACACACAAAAGAAAACACACATTGTGGCGCAAATGCATACTAACAGATACTTGCGCCACACACACACCGAACACACACACACACACACACACACATTCTCCCGGCGCCGCTGGCTATGTGAGCTGCTGTGCCACAGGGATAGATGTGTTCTGGCACTCAGGTGGGGTAGTGTAAATCACACTGCAGCAACAGTGCCACCCACCTCTTCAAAGATGAATGGGCCGACCCGCATGCCAAGCAACAATCTCAATGAGGCCATTTAAAACCAGAGCGGCTGAACCATTGTAATTTGAAACAGGGGGGGGGATAATTTCCTACTTAAGTATACCTTTTCCTTTCCTCGTGGACATGGCTCACTTGAACAGAATCCTGTTGTATCGCATTTCATGTTAGTAATTTCAAAGCAAACACCAACAAAAGATTTTCCCCGTCAAACATGCGATACAATCGATCCGATCTATTGTTCCTCGTTGGACCAGTCATGTTTACAGCTTGTTACTACTCTGTCATTTCAAGTGGATTAGAGTGAACAACACAGCCATATGTATA
Source organism: Coregonus clupeaformis (assembly GCF_020615455.1). Lineage (NCBI taxonomy): Eukaryota > Metazoa > Chordata > Actinopteri > Salmoniformes > Salmonidae > Coregonus > Coregonus clupeaformis. Next base: position 62,961,613 of record NC_059206.1, read on the forward strand.
GCACTACTTCTACATGCACGTCTGGTTGCCGGGTGGCCAGTGTGCTCTGATAAGCCAGTGTACCGTGCTGTAAAGCATGGTGGAATTTTGCAAGACGCTACAACGACTCCCAGTAACAAATGACAAAAACATGTACTTCTCTTGGGACCACTCTATCCCTGTCTAGGGGCCTCTGTGTGTGAAGGCAGGACAGGGCAGGGAGGTAGGCAGGCAGGGAGGCAGGCAGTGAAATAGGGTACAGAGCTGCCGGGGAACCAGGGAGGGAGGAGTGGTGGGGGTTGAGTTAATGGTCTTGCATCTTCCTGGCAGCATGTCAATAATGGCTCTAATCACATTAAGTAAAGAGTCCATTAGCTTATTCTCTCCTCTCCTCTCTCTGCTGCATGCTAGCCTAGTAGAAACACAGTAGGCAGAGAGCTCCACTAATGGTGTGTGTCTGTCTGTGTTATAGACACCACTACTACTGCAGGAGGATGATGGGAGACACTGGAAAAGCACCGGGTACAGATAGGATACAGTACATTCTGTGTGTTTTTGTCTATTTTTATCAGTCAGTCTAGTGCTCAGTTATTTCAGCTTACAATAAGCACTGTGTAGGGAATTGGTTGTCTGTGTATTCAATTAGTTGAGGTTCATCACAGGTAAGAATGGAATAAGAAATCATATTTGGTGCATTTTTACCTAAATGACAAGACGATGAGGTGATGTTTGTTGGCTTTGAAGAATTGTATTAAAGTATAATTCATTACACCTTGGCTTTCTCTGTTGTAATATATGAGCAGAAACTGAATATGAGATTAAGTTGATGATTAGTGAAGGTTGGAACCTCATTCTCAAGTCTCATTAGTCCATATTAGGTAGAAAACGCAACAAATATCAAGTATCAATGTTTTACTTGTCCTCGCTCCAGCAGGGCTAATCTTCAAACAGATCCGGTTTGTACTCTCTTTCAACTGCTTAAGGACAATGGCTGTTAGGAGGGGGGGTATTACACTGAGGGAGAACAGACGCAACACATACATACATCAGAATACAACACAAATACACTGTAAGCCACCGAGCAGAGCCAAGGACCAAATTGTGAGCATATGTTAATGCACCTTTCCTCCGTGGTCCTTGCCAAAATAGTCATCAAGACAAAGGAGATGTGATATAAGAGGGAGAGAAAAGGAGGCCATCACACCAAAGCAGCCTCTTCCCTCCACCCCCCTGGACAGACAGGCCATTTCTCAGCCGCCTCACTGCTCCACTCAGCCCCTGGAGGAGAACAGCGGCCCCCACATCTGTCTCCCAGGCCCAGGACAGACCTGGCCGGGCCGCGTCCAAACGCTGCACATCACACCGAATCATCCTCAATTAATGTGAACCATCAGGCGCTCCATCTTTCCCTCCTTTCTCTCCTCCCTCTTTTTCTCTCATTTATTGCTCCCTCACTTCTCAGAGGAGTCCCCCAGGGTGCGTTCTGGGTCCGCTGAGTTTTACACTGTCGACCGAGGGATACGGCTGCTTAGCAGAGAGGGGCTAGCTAGCCAAAACGTTAGCTTGGATGCCTTGTGAAAAGAGACAGCGAATTCAATAGATCAGTCCAAGCTCGGCCAGACGGGTGCTAAGATTTAACTGCTGCGGCGCTTCTTGAAAGGTTCTGATCTGAAGCCTGGGCCGCTCCAACGCTTCTTTTTTTTTTTTTTTACTCCACTGCGCCACAGAGGGCCCCGAAATGGCTTCCATGTGCCGCCCCATCTGCACCTCTGCTGGGCTGGCCAAGCACCGTCCTCATTCCCTTTGAAGGGATGCGGAGGGACAGCTTTCAAACAAAAGGGGGGTGAACCAGAGGTTACCAGACACTCTTTAGGGGCCGTTAGAGAGAGAGAGAGAGAGAGAGAGAGAGAGAGAGAGAGAGAGAGAGAGAGAGAGAGAGAGAGAGAGAGAGAGAGAGAGAGAGAGAGAGAGAGAGAGAGAGAGAGAGAGAGAGAGAGAGAGAGAGAGAGAGAGAGAGAGAGAGAGAAGAGAGAGAGAGAGAGAGAGAGAGAGAGAGAGAGAGAGAGGAGAGAGAGAGAGAGAGAGGAGAGAGAGAGAGAGAGAGAGAGAGAGAGAGAGAGAGAGAGAGAGAGAGAGAGAGAGAGATCGAGGGAGAGGGGGAGAGGAGGCCCTGGGGGACAGCTCGCCCTGGGCTACCTGGATGTCAGAGAGTGACTCACCCTATCTGTCCTGGTAGAAAGGCCCTAAACCGCCCGCCTGCAACCACCACTATGAATTTCACTACACTCAATTAGCGCCCTAAGCAACAACCGACATGTCGTCATGAATTTTTTACCAAAGCCGTGAGTTAAATCAGGTTGAGAGCAACCAGACAGGACGGCAGGGCCAGGGTATCTCTGGGCTAGTTTGCTTGATCACTGTGTCTGGTTCTCAGTGAAAAAGCAGTCCTTAAACCTCGTCACATTCACTCACACTGCAGAGAGAGCAGACCCCAGTCATTCCAGCTCTGAAGGAGTCTCTGGCACTGATCAGCATCATATTGACCACACTACAATGCCTGGGTTTAATTGAATAACGGAAAAGGCATCAACCCGGATTCCATATCTGATCTGCCTTCCCCTCCCAACTTCTAATAAGAATTATGAATGTGCCGCAGCAGAAGGGCCATGTGTAGACTTTTATTGAATCCCACCTGGTTTAGACGTCAGGGTGTCTTTTTAAGGGGCGGCTGGGATGTTATATGGAAAACAGGATGATTCTCCAGGCCTGGGCTGTGTGGATCCCTCTCCCCTCAGGGGGTCACCATGAGTCCACTCTTCTTCTCCTTTATCTATTTATCTATCTCTCTCTCTCTGGCTCTCTCTCATTCCCCCCTCCCCCCTCTCTCTCTCTTTCTGTCTCTCTCTCATTCCCCCCCTCCCCCTCTCTCTCTCTCTCGCTTTCTCTCTCTCGCGCTCTCTCCCCACTCTCTCCCCTGCCTCTCTCTCTCTCCCCCCCTCTCTCCCCCCTCTCCTCCCTCTCCCCCCTCTCTCTCTGTAGTTGATCTTCTTCAATCTCCCTCTTGAAACGAGAGAGTCCTCTTGCTATCTCCGCTATCTGACATACAGAGACTGACTGTTTCTGACTGTTTCCTCTAAGACAGTGTCAGTTGCTTTTTTCCTTTGAGTATTGTAATACAGTAGCGGTAGTAGATAATGGTGTTATGTATCATTTGAATCGGAAGTAGAAGAACTATCCTTTTACCAATCAAATATAATTATGTAGGACATGAGGAAAATAATCTAAAGCGTTCACTATCTTTAAAGTGTGTTCTCTCACATACGAAACATTCAGTTTAAATGAGAACATGGTGTTAGCTAAGCGTGATCACAAAGTGCCGGTTCCTTACAAATGTCCTCCGCCCACGTCTGGGTCGACCCACTCCCCTGTGACCCATCATCACCATGCAGGAAGTGGTGCTGGTTGTTCAACCAATGACCTCCGACCTTGCCACCAGAGAGCCAATGGGAGCGGAGCAGGGGTAGAGCCCAAACCCTCTGATGGGATGGCTCTAGGCACTGAGCGTTTGTGAACCCCATCCCCCATGGCACCCCTCTCGCCACCACCACTACCCAAATACATTATTCATTGGGCGATAAAAAATAGAAAAAGAATGAGAGAAAAGGAGGGAGAGAAACAGAATATGGAGGAGGGAAGCCACAAGGTTCAAGACATTCTCAGATCACAACTCGTGCATAACCTCCCTTGTAGTGGCGAGCACGGGATAGAGGCAGTTTCTTTTTCGGGTTGGGGATGTGAGAGCAGCCGAGGGGGATCAATAGGGGATTCCCTGGTGTCTTCTGGGGCAATGCGGTGCTGCAAGCCGATTGGTGGATCAATGTGGTTCCCAGGGTTCAACTCCAACGCCACGGCCAGCCAGTAGTCTCCTTCGCCGCGATACAGTGATACATACATGTGGTTGGCTGGTTGCATCGCTCTGCCCTTGGTGAATCTGCCTCAAGCATAGCCAGCCTACACATTGTAGCCTAAATCTATTAGGGCCAAGATGCACATACTGTATATAATGTATGTGTCTATTGAATGGCATTATGATAAAGCCTAGAAAGAATGATAACCCCCATTATGACATCTTTAGTTCTATCCGGGTCACAGATCCCCTATTCCACACACCCAGAACACGACTGTCGACTGTACAGCTAACAGCCCATAGGATATTAATGGTTGATATTAGCCTTGTTTGCCTTGCGTGAGGAGGGCGGGATCTCTCTCGGTTCTCTGACAAATAGACTGGGTCATTGTATATGATAGGTGATGATTAGTGAAAAGTATGTGTATGTTCTTCCCTCCTAGTCCTCTATGCAAATCCTCCCAGCCTCTCCCTTTCTCTCTCTCTAGCTCTCTCTTTCTCTCTCAGCGCGGGCTGTTAATACTAGCGCTGCAGCTAATTGTATAATTGCCTGTTTTGTTTTAATCTGACAGCGTTGCCCCGGCCCCATAACAATGCCATAATTTGTTCATCTCTCCTGTCAGCCATAATTTAACCAGGCGGGTTGCCGGGCCAGGCGCCCCCGACAACCCCCGCCACCTCCGCTACTAGCAAACATTACCGGGGAACGCCGCTAGCAAGCGAACCGTTTGCAAGATAAATAAACACAGCCGTCGTCGGGCGGATTAATTCCGAGTGACACGGACACAGTGGATAAACTAATAACGTAGAGGGGGTAGAGGGGCCGTCCACTAGATTAAGTGTGTATCCTACCTGCCTACCGCTGCTGCTCTGCTGTAATTATTGTTTCATTGTCATTAACCTTACAAACGGAGGTTTAGCCGCATTTTTTTAAAGGACTCTGGGCTGTGTAGTGACAAGGTGATCTGTCATACCCCTGGAGGGAGGTGGAAAGGGGCGAGGGGGAGGGGAAGGGATTAATGAGGTATTACGGGGGGATGGATGGAGGGGTGGAGGGGGCAGGGCTGGAAAATACATGGGAACGAGAGGGCCAACATTAGGCTAATTGGGAGATGAGTGCCTCCTTGTAAAAAGTGCTTCTAATGGCATATTTGTTACTCATGCTGCGGTGGCGTCACTAGGCTAATGCGCTAATGCAGAGTGGGCTGCAAGAGGTGGTTAACACTACAGGGACTTTGTGTTTGTGTGCAAATATGTACATGAGCTGTCTCGGAATTTCTATCACCCAGGCTCTGAGATATGATATGTACACAGTGTATATATACACACACACACACTAGCTATTGTGGTGTTAGATGTTTTTTTCTCATCAAGCTAGGACGTTAGCATTCAATTAACAAGCGCCGTTTGATTCACAAGTGGGGTTATCATTGCATATCTTTGTGTTTGAACGTGGATCGAGACTCGTAGTTTAAGTCTATTTACATAAAAGTGCTAAAGAGTTGTTTTTGTATATAAAAGAAATGTAGCCCAGTCATGATACCATCAAATAGCATTGCTTTGACTTTTCTGCTAAACTGAAATATGCAATGAAACGTGTTCTTGTTCATTGTCAAATATGTTATGTTTTATTATCTGTTACGATTTATTTAGTCTTTTTTGTTGCCCGGATCTTGTGGTCTGTACTTTGATAGTGTTCCCATAAACACGTTATTGCAAAATATACTATTACACAGCATACACAGAGAGGGGGTTATAAAATGGCCGAATAATAATGAGAAGTTCCTGAACTGAAATAAAGAGCACATGAGGTTTCCCCCTGGACCAGGAACTATAGTCAAGCTTGTCCCCTCATATTGTTCACTCAGTCCGGTTGGTGTGGGGTTCAGTAAATGCAAGCTTGAGTTTCTCCACTCACTCTCTCTCTCCCTGTCTGTGTTTCCATCCCCTCTCCCCTCTATCTATCTCCCTCCCTGTCTGTCTCTCTCTCCCCTCGCTCTGTCTCTCTCTCTCTCTCTCTCTCTCTCTCTCTCTCTCTCTCTCTCTCTCCCCCCTCCGTGGCCTAAGCCCCTGTTGACTGTACTCAGGAGTATCTGGAGCGGAGCAGAACAGTGGACGGAGGCTGGGCCGTGTGTTTTCCTAGCCCCCACTGCAGTACGGGCCCTCTCTCTCCCCATAGCCGTAGCACTGACCTGTATCGTGACAGCTGGCTGCCCCTGTGCTCTCTCCCTCTCTCTCTGACCGCTACTTCCATTACGGCCCTCGTCATTGTGTTCAGGGTTTTGTTTAATTTAACAACAAGCAGGGATGAAAGGATGGAAGTGTAGAATATGATAAGAACATAAGCCGTACTTGGCTGGGTCCGGACAGTGTTCTGAAAAGCAGAAGGATAAATTGCATGTGGTGGGTTTTAAGGGGACTAGGACCGGCAAGTGGTGGCGTGACCTTTGAACCGTTGAAACAGCGATGGCTGACTCTCTCCTCAGGGGTGGTAGTCTATTTTATTGAGTGAGGAAAATGTATTTTTGATTAATCTGCGCAGTGTAGGCCCTTTTATTGGGCATTTTCTAATCAATAACCTACCTCTGACATAATTTGCTGTATTGTATTTCATTAGTGTCACGTTGTACCAAAATACTACTACGTATATTGGAATGTGTCAAAGCTATTCCATTCTGCACCAATCATTTGGCAGTTTGTGTTCTATGTCCCTTGTGCGTACGTGCCTGCGTGTGTATTTGTTAGTATATTAACGTATGTAACCATTATTCTACGACTCCGTTGGACATTTTCCAGAGTGACTATTTCTGAGCAATTTCTACCTAATTATTCACTTTCAAATTTTACTTTTTTAAATGAAATCCGATGGAAATCCAAATACCCCAACGGCCGTGCAGCTATGAAATAATAGTGCACAGGCTAGAATTTAAAGTCATACCTCCAGGCGAAAAACTCACACACACAGAATGAAAGTGTCAAATGTTTTTTTTTAAATGTATATTTAACAACAAATACCCCCAGTTACTATTGATGTTCCATCTCCCAAGGATTCATTTGGCTTGTATTTCTAAGGGCATGATGTGCAACCACTCTCTATCTACCCTATCTTGTTAAACATTTATCTTGTGTTTTTCCCTTTAAGGCTCTTTGTGCTTTGTGATGTTATTTTTTACACCCTTTTAGACTGCAGTGCAAGGCAGGAGAGTAAAGGAGCGGGGAACAGTACCCTAGCGTTGCCTCTAATTGTTGTAGTTGCTCTACGTCACTCCCTTGATGTCACACTTGTCTGGGCTACAGAGGTCCCACAGGACCATGCAGAGGAAACTGTAGTGTTCATCCCTGTCACTCATATAATATACACACACACACACACTAATGTATACATATATGCACACACACACACACACCATTCACAAAGTAGCACCTCTGTAGTGCACACAGCCCTGCTTTTTTCCCGTGTGAACAAGCAATGTGGGACTTAAGTTTGAATAAAATGTCTAGATAATTTATTAGCACTAATGTTGAACCTCATACTAACACCTGTTAAAGTCTGTCAATCCCGAATAAGTTGTTTAGTTGATAGGATGTGTCATAATCTCTGTTAGTGATTTGCTGGCTTCCACAGTCAGAGCACCAGTGGGTTCAGAGTGGGAGACAACAGAACTGGGTCAGTATTCTGTGTATCAAAGCTCTGAGCCCGACCGCAAACCCCTTCAGTTCAGGTTCAGGTCTTGCCAAGATTCTTTTCCCAGAATCCCTTGCCACGTCTCGACGTTTGGCAATTGAAGCGCATGTTTGTTCAAAACTCGAGGCGTTTTATTTTTCAGTGGTATAGCACCATCTCCAAAGGAAAGTGCTCCTCTTGGAATAATGCTTAGAGCTCTCCCATCGGGAGCCATTCTGTTCTCCCAGGATGGAAACTTTGTTTCCCACGCTTCCACCGGGCTCCACAAGCACAGGGTTGGGAAACACCAAGGCCGATGTAAAATATGGACTGTCAACATTTACTTCCTTACATTTCCCCCTCCCTCCACTCTCTGTCTCACTCACCTCTCTCTCTCTATCTATCTCTCTCTCTCTCTCTCTCTCTCTCTCTCTCTCTCTCTCTCACCTCTCTCTATCTCTCTCACCTCTCTCTCTCTCTCTCTCTCTCTCTCTCTCTCTCTCTCTCTCTCTCTCTCTCTCTCTCTCTCTCTCTCTCTCTCTCTCTCTCTCTCTCTCTCTCTCTCTCTCTCTCTCTCTCTCTCTCTCTCACTCTCTCTACCTCTCTCTCCATCTTCCTCCCCTTCATCCTTCCGCCTTCTCTCCATAGACAGTGTAAATGCAAGCACATGCGTTTTCCACTTGACACCGTCGCAATAATAAAGTATGCCTGCTTCATTAGTATTGAATCTGATGGAAGATATGCATCCAGTAAACCTCATTAACATAAACCACAGTAAAGACTGACCCCAGGTCTGTTCTTAATGAACATGATGCCAGATCGGTGTCACCTCCAAGCCGGCCTTCAAAGACACAGTTAAATAAACATGGGTGTTCTTATTTTAATGTCCAAGATGACTTAACCCCCATAGACTGATATTCCTAACCCCGTTCTTCTTTGTGCATTAGATTCCCTTAGAGATGACAGAGTAAACTAAGAAAAATGGCTGCCAAGTACAAGGGTGCGATTAGTGGCGCTAGCTAATTAATCCATTCTTTCTTTTAGCAGCCTTTTCTCTCCCCGGCTGTCACTACGGCAGCAAACATAGCGGAGCTGCATGTCGTGCGCTGTTCTGAGGACTCTCAGCGAGAGTTCACATCATTCACTGGCTGTTTTTTGTTAAACAGTCTCACAGCGAATAGATCAATGTCCCCAGAAATTGTTAGAATTCACATGTACCCGCTAATAACCCACCAGCCCCACCAGCCCCACCAGCCCCAGCGGCTCCATTTGTTTGCTTTTAGACTTTATTAAACTCTGCCTGTTCCTCTCGATGTGTGCCTAATGACTGTGTTTGCATAGCTGATGAAAGGTAAAGAAGGAAGGAGAGAAAGGAGGAAGGGAAAGAGGAGACAGGGGAAGAGGAGGAGTGTTATTATCAGAGCTCTATTATCAATCTTTACTTGTCGCTTCAGGGGCCTCTGAATTTCATGAGCCGATAACAAAACCCCTTCCTTCCCGCTCCCCTCTCGACCTCAGACCGACCACAGTGATTATGCACAATCAATAACTTTTGTGTATTTTTTTGTCTATTCTCTCTCGTCTTTCCATCTGGCCTCTAGGATGCTGCGGGCAAGGTGCTGGACCGCTGGTCCATTATGTTCTCGGGAAGAGGAGATCATCACCCCTGCAGCAGTTCCTTCGGTTTGGAGAGACCAAGTCCATCGTGGAGCTGATGGCCATCCAGGAGAAGGAGGGTCAGGCGCGGTCACCGTGCCCTCTCCAAGACCGACTCGGGCATCCGGACGTTCATCAGAGAGCAACAGCGTGGGACGTGGCCGGCCCAGGCCTCCTCAACCACATGGAGACCAGCAGCCCGTCCAGCATCCACCCACTTTGAGAACATCCCCAACAGCCTGGCCTTCCTGCTGCCGTTCCAGTACATCAACCCTGTGTCGGCCCTCATGCTGGGCCTGCCCCAACGGCCTGGCGCTGGAGCAATCGGGCCTCCGTGGCCTCCGCGACCTGGACCGTGAGGGCAGCCTGCCCAACCATACTGGAGCCAGTGGAGACCAGCGAGTCTGAGGTATCACTCAGCCCTTTCCGCAGCAGCGGTCAGAGCCCCAGCCGCGGAGCCCTGGGGGCATGAACAACGCCATCGAGCCCAAACAGGAGCCCAACAACCGGGCATCACCCATCTCGCCCACTCCTTCCAGCCAGCTGTCCCAGCAGCAGACGGAGCAACAACAGCAGGCCAGCAGCAGCAAGGCCAGGGGCAACCGGGACCCCACGCCCTAGGTCCAACTCCCTCAATGACCACCAGGCCCACCACCACTTTGTGAAGAGCGAGCAGTCCAAGAGCATCACCACTCTTCCTTCTCCTCCAAGATGCACCGCATGCGCGCCGCATGGAGTGCCACCTCGCAAGGGGGCCGCGTGGTGCTGCAACTCGTGCGGCAAGACCTTCTACGACAAAGGTACGCTGAAGATCCACTACAACGCCGTGCACCTCAAGATCAAGCACCGATGCACCATCGAGGGCTGCAACATGGTGTTCAGCTCGCTCGTACCGCAACACGCCACAGTGCCAACCCCAACCCACGCCTGCACATGCCCATGCTGAGGAACAACCACGACAAGGACCTCATCCGTGGGTCGGGCCCCGGCACGCCCCGTCATCTCCAGCACCAAGAGCGGTTTCACCTCACCAGCCCCGGACGGCCGTCTCTGGGCTTCGCCACCCCCACCCCTGGACCATGCTCCAGTCGCCCCTGCAGAGCCCCGCTGGTCTTCCCCTCCCTGAAGTCGGTGCAGCCCATCTCAGCCGGTGCCCCCCTTTCTACCGCACGCTGCTGTCCCCACAGCACCTGGTCCAGTTCTCCCAGTGTCGCTGCCCACCAGCCCCATCCTGCCCTCCACCACCAACAGCACCTCTCTGATGGACCACAGCATCAGCTCCTGGCTGCGAGGCCGTAGCCTCCCACAATGCCCACAATATGTCTTCCGAAGGTGGGCCAATGTCCACCACAGGCTGCCCACCCCAAGTATCCCCCAGCAGGATCCAACTGCTGCCACCAACACGGACCCCACCCCCAAGAAGAAGCCCCGTAAGTCCAGCATGCCGTGAAGATCGAGAAGGAGGTGATTGACGTAGGGCGGACAGAAAACATGAGGACAAAGACGGATGATGGACAGACGCATAGCCACCACCATCACCACCACCACCAACCCCTCCTCCCACCTCCCACCACAACAATATCAACGGAAACTGCAACAACAACAAATAAACAACAACAGCAGCGGGAGGGAACAACAATGGCCACCACAGCGGCGGCAGGGCACCGGTCCCGTGCCCCAGGACGAGAATTTCCAGGCCTGATGAGGGGACACCTGATGAGGCACAAACCAGGACTGACTGCCGAGGAGGGGGGGTTTCTCGGAGGAGAGGGCGGTAGGGGGGAGAGAGGAGGCCCAGGTGGTGAGCTCCAGCTGCATGGACAGCTTCACCTCCGAGGACCAGGACCACGAGAGAGACTTTGAGAACGATTCGGAGACGTCGGACTCCCAAGATATTCTACCGCGAGGGAGATGAGTGGAGGTGGAGGAGCACACCAGAGGCTGAGGCTCAACTCCTCCAGGAGCTCCCAGAGTGGGAGAGGCAACAGCCTGGACAAGGACCAGGAGGGACCAAGAGGCCAGAGACGAGGAGGCGCAGGCTGAGGAAGGAGATGGAAGACTCCAAGAGCCGCTCTCGCCCACGCCCCACCCAGCCCGCCATCAAGATCAAGGAGGAGCTCAATGAACCCCACCTACGTACATGTTCTGCAAGGAGCCAGTACGGCCTCTACAATGGGGTGGGCTGGTGAGCTGCCGCAGCCGCCGCAGCCAGCATGGCCGCCCTGCATGAGAGCTTCATCCTCTCCTCCATGAACTACGGCGCCAGCCCACCCGCAGTTCCTCTCGCACTCCCAGGGAGACCTGTGCACCAGCCCCAACTCCAACGACCCCAAGATCTGCTACGTGTGCAAGAAGAGCTTAAGAGCTCCTGACAGCGTCAAGCTGCACTACAAGAACGTGCACCTCAAAGAGATGACACGTGCACCAGAGTGGATCGGCTGCAACGCCGCCTTTCCCCTCCCGACGGAGCAGAGACAGGTGAGTGTCGTACAACACACACACACACATATATACACACTAACAAGGTGTCTTTTTTTTCTTGGCTTACAATTGGTTCTTAATTTGACGGCCTCACTTTTTTCGGACTAATTATTTAAATATCAGTAGAGTATGAATGAATATTATGATACAACTTGTTATTAATTAATTTGTTTATTTATTTGTTTATTTGGATACCCATTAGCTTTTCAGAGGAGCAGCTATTCTTCCTGGGGTCCACAAAAAACACCCACAAGTAATGGAATTTGAGATACAAATCGATAATACAAACAATACAACTAAATATATATATATATATATATATATATATATATTTATATACTGTAAAATATACAGTACCAGTCAAAAGTTTGGACACACCTACTCATTCAAGGGTTTTTTCTTTATTTTTACTATTTTTTACATTTGTAGAATAATAGTGAAGACATCAAAACTATGAAATAAACACATATGGAATCATGCTTAGTAACCAAAAGTAATGTTCAACAAATCAAAATATATTTTATATTTGAGATTCTTAAATTGCCACCCTTTGCCTTGTTGAACAGAAGCTTTGCACACTCTTGGCATTCTCTCAACCAGCTTCCATCTGGAATGCTTTTCCAACAGTCGAAGGAGTTCCCACATATGCTGAGCACTTGTTGGCTGCTTTCCTTCACTCTAAGCCGTCCAAATCATCCCAAACCATCTCAATTGGGTTGAGGTCGGGGGATTGTGGAGGCCAGGTCATCTGATGCATCACTCCATCACTCTCCTTTTTGGTAAAATAGCCCTTACACAGCCTGGAGGTGTGTTGGGTCATTGTCCTTTTGAAAAACGAATGATAGTCCCACTGGCGTATCACTGCAGAATGCTGTGGTAGCCATGCTGGTTAAGTGTGGGCCTTAAATTCTAAATAAATCACAGACAGTGTCTCCAGCAAAGCACCCCCTACACCATAACACTCCTCCTGCAGCTTTACGGTGGGAACTACACATGCGGAGATCATCCGTTCACCCACACCAAGCGTCTCACAAAGACAAATTTGGGACTGACGAAAGGACACGACTTCCACCGGTCTAATGTCCATTGCTCGTGTTTCTTGGCCCAAGCAGGTCTCTTCTTCTTATTGGTGTCCTTTAGTAGTGGTTTCTTTACAGCAAGACCATGAAGGCTCACATTCACACAGTCCCCCTCTGAACAGTTGATGTTGAACGATGGCTGACTTGAACTCTGTGAAGCATTTATTTGGGCTGCAATTTCTGAGGCTGGTAACTCGGGAATGAACTTATCTTCTGCAGCAGAGGTAACTCTGGGTCTTCCATTCCTGTTGTGGTCCTCATGAGAGCCAGTTTCATCATAGCGCTTGATGGTTTTTGTGACTGCACTTGAAGAAACTTTCAAAGTTCTTGAAATCTTCAGTATTAACTGACCTTCATGTCTTAAAGTAATGATGGACTGTCATTTCTATTTGCTTATTTGAGCTGTTCTTGACATAATATGGACTTGGTCTTTTACCAAATGGGCTATCTTCTGTATACCAATCCCTACCTTGTCACAACACAACTGATTGGCTCAAACGCATTAAGAAGGAAAGAAATTCCACAAATTAACTTTTAAGAAGGCACACCTTAATTGGAAATGCATTCCAGGTGATCACCCCCATGAAGCTGGTTGAGAGAATGCCAAGAGTGTGCAAAGCTGTCATCAAGGCAAAGGGTGGTTGCGTTGAAGAATCTCTAAATAGAAAATGTATTTTGATTTGTTTAAGACTTTATTGGTTACTACATGATTCATATGCATATTTCTAAGTTTACTATTATTCTACAATGTAAAATAGTAAAAATAAAGAAATACTTGAATGAGTTGGGCTAAACGTGACTGGTAGTGTATATATTTATATACAGTGTGGTATATATATATATATATATATATATATATATATATATATATATATATATATATATTACTGTATATACTGTGTATATATATATAATAATAAAATTCAGGTATTATTACAGTAGTTATTACATATGTTTTGTCTTTTTCATTTTGACATTACATGATGTAATTAGAAACGCTTGGACAATGTTGTGGATGTATGGTGCATGTATCATTTTATTTGATATTTCATCATATCAGTAATTGTGGAATTAGTAATGAAGCTTAGGACAGTAGCTGAGTTTTCTTGATGAGCTGCTCAACTGCAGTGTAGTCGACTTTTCTTATTAGATGAAGTTCAATTATTAAGGCGTCACCACCATATGTTAAGTGAAACGCATTTAATTAATAGCAGATATACACTTCATCATATAAACAGGTTATAGTGGGCATCTTGTTGACTGTCATGTCAAGTTCAGAGAAGTAGGGTGTCATCACCAGAACACACACACACACACACAAAAAAACATACACTCCAAAAAAACCCACACCACAACAGATATATTCATTGTCTCCTCACTCACCTGTGTCACTGACAGGTGAGGTCTACATTAACGAGACGGTCTCACAAGCCACTGCATGTATTAGCGCCCTATGCTCAGGAGGTGAGGCTAGCCACGCTTTACCTAACTGGGCCCATTGCGCACATCCGCCCTATCCACACACACTCCGCGGGAATACACCCACTACTAAAGCTACTTTAGCAGGTTGACGTGAGAACACAACACATGCTGAGGCTTTCACAACAAAGTGCCCTGGGCTAGCAACTAGCATTTAGCTCTCAAGGAAATGCTAACATAAGTTTTTGTGTAAGGGAGGATGTTAGACTGAGACTGGCCTAAATGTATGTTTGAAAATAGCCTACCAAATGCATCAGGATATTAGGGTAACTTAGGGAACACATTAAAACTTCTCCCAAACAACCACCCCATGATGGCATCGATAGTGAGTCATTAGCATTGTAATTAGCATCATAAAAAAACGGAATTAAAGCGTCTGAACGGTCTGTTTGTACATTTAAAGGCCTTTGTGTGACATTGCCAGGTCTATTCCCGACCACCCCGTGGTAAACAAGGATGTCCACATTATTTGAGAACGTCCAGTCTCTCTTCACAGTGGGGTGTTCGAGGTAAAAAGAGTGTGGCCCTTGAAAGGAAATGTAAATTCATCTCCTCTAAATGCCCCTCGAAAATAGACATGATTCCAAGTGTAAACAAATGCAGCTCTCTTTATATGCTTTAGTGGAGCCACACACACACACACGCACACACAGACGCCGCGCGCGCAAACGAGTCAGAGCGTGCCTCCTGCTAGTATAAAGACACATGGCACATTCAAGAGATCAGAAGAGGGCCTCACTCAACCAGCTCCTCTGGAGAGATTTTTTTTGTTGTGTTACAGCACACCGTGGTGACAAGTGACTACTTTTATTTAGATAAAAGAGCGAGTGTGTTTTCTCCTCCTCCACTCACTCCTCTTCCTCCACAATCTTCCCTCTCCTCCTCTTCCTCCTCCTCCTCCTCTTCCTCCCTCCTCCTCCCACTCCTCTCCTCTTCTTCCTCATCCTCCTCCTCTTTCTCTTCCTCCTCCTCCTCCTCCTCCCCCTCCTCCTCCTCTTCCTCCTCCTCTAATTTTGCTTCTCTGAGGAGTTTTTTTCTCCTATAGTTTTCTCAGAGTTGTTTTGGTCTCAACACAATCCTCCGGGACCCACTCACCCACCCCTCCTCTCTACCCCTCCACCTCTCCACCGGGGGCCTTTATTAAGTTCCTTGTTCCAGTGGTGCATCTGTTCATTCTGTTCCTGTTTGTTCCATTAGCACCAAGGAAGTAGAGCAGGTGACTCTGGGACTATTCGGGATGGAGTGGAAGTGGAGAAGAATAAAAAAAGAGAGAGGGTTATAGTGTTAAGCGGAAAAGAGAGGGAGGAAGGAAATGGAGGAGATAAGATGAGTAAATAAAGCGTTAGCGGAGGAGAAGAAGAAGGTAGAGACTCATGCAACTCACTGACGCGGCTGGTGCCGAGCAGCAGGAAGATGACAGGAAGTGTTATTAAAGATTCGTTGCCGTGCTGATGCGTGTGTTTGGCGCAGCCCGTGGTTCAATACGTTTATTCGTTTACCCTCTTTGTGAGGCTTTAGGGACAGGGAGCGCCCGGGGGCACGAGAGGCCTGCTGTCTCGCATAACCACACACACACATAGACACAGCTGCTTGTGCGCGTCACACACACACACACACACACACACAGTTACACATGCCACTCTAAAGCTGATGCGTTCCTACAATACAATAGTCTTACAGAAAGTCACTCACTTTATTATAATATACACAGTATTTTTAATTAGTCAATTTATTGCACCAAAATAAAATATTATATTAAACAAATAGCCCTGATCTTGTATGGTTTGATACGTTCCCAATAACAGCCTCCCCACAGAACAGACATCTCAACAAATGTTAAGTTACTGAATTACCATGACAGAAAGCACCAATGTGTCGAGCACATCCCAGCGGCTCGCTTCAGAGATTTCTGAATGAGTGGGGAGAGGTGGCCAATACCTGCTCAAGAGCTGGACACACATAGCCAAACTGAAGCCAATGAGAGAGGCTAATTCAGCGGCCTACGTCCTTAGTGAAGTGGAAGTCAAAGGGAGAACTATGAATCAGGGGCGTCTCCTCCCCTCATCCTTCCCTACCACTGCCCCAGCTTGTCTTGTCCCGGTGTAATAGTCCATCTTTTATATTGGGCGCTCTCCGCATTGTCTAGCTCCCTTGCATTAGCATCTGCCGCGGCGACTCCGTAATGGCCTTTTTAAAAAACATTACTCCGGCACTAAACGAAGGGATGACAGTGGTGGAAAAAAACAAATCAGTGAAAAAGCAGCACTAGTTAGAAGTCCACTCC
Source organism: Coregonus clupeaformis (assembly GCF_020615455.1). Lineage (NCBI taxonomy): Eukaryota > Metazoa > Chordata > Actinopteri > Salmoniformes > Salmonidae > Coregonus > Coregonus clupeaformis. The sequence continues at coordinate 62,978,142 of NC_059206.1, forward strand.
TCACTCACTCACTCCTCACAGTAAGGGATTTGGTTTCCAAGAGGCAGTGGGTGCTGTAGTATAGAGAGGTGCAACTGTGAGGAGGGAGGTCAAATTAGACTGTGTTTCGACTGCCATCTTGGCTCAAAAGACTAACTTAAATGTCTTTCTCACAAAACGCATAGTGAAGCACAGACCCTCAGCCCACGCTCACAGATCACGGTGTCACAGTGACTGTGGAATCTTTGCCCTAGTGATGTGCGTGTGACAGTTTGTCTTCGATTACCAGAAACACAAGCGTATAAATTCCAGAAGCGCTTCAACATATAGCCTTGGCAAATAGATAGGTGTGTAGCAGGAGAGAGGACAATCACTGCTGTGAACACATGAATCTTAGAGAAGGAAGAGAGGCTTAGACCAATATGTGGAGTGAGTTACACCCCTAAGTACACTATTGTTTCTACCATTACCTTGTGCGTGTCCCAAATGGCTCCCTATTCCCTATATAGTGTGTGTCCCAAATGGCTCCCTATTCCCTATATATTGCACTACTTGCGGTCAGAACCCTGGTCAAGGTGAGTGCACTATACTTGAACAAGTACCATTTGAGATGGTTTCATTTTGTTAGTGGCCGGACCAAATTCTGATAGCATATAGGATATATTACTGCCTGCCGCTCCTATGGAGCAGGGGGAGAAGCGTAACAACTGAGAAGTGTCAGCGGGGCCAAAGGATTGTGGGTTGGTGAGGCTATAGTCAGGGCTCTGGCGGACCAATCAGATGTGTCCCTGGGTAATCCCTTAACTACATAATGCATGCTGCAGTGTAATTGGAGTTGTAACATGGGGAAAATAATTTGGTGCGTTTCTTTAAGACTTTCCCCTCTGAAATATTATTGTGGAGGAAGGATTCTGCGAAACCACAGCGCCTCAGACATTTGGTTTGCTGCTACATAAAGTTTGAGTAGTTTCAAGTGACATTATCCGCCAAACAATTGGAAGATTCAATACAACATTACAAATTCCACAGCTAACTAACATATTATTTCAAATATTATGAAACCCAATCATTATTATATTTGAGCAAAAATTCAAATAATATTTCTAATAGTCTGATAAGTAACTGTATGATAAATTAAATACATTGTCTAGCGCTTTTATGCAAATATAATCAGCTGTCTATGATAATCTGTGTAGTCAATCTGAGACCACCAATCTCAGTAAACCAAACCGGATGCCTTCTCTTAGCCCCTTGTATTTGAGCTTTAGAATGTCAAATGTCTCTAACAACAAGAGACACAGTATCTGAGCCCTAAATCTATTTAGGACACCCAGATGTTTGTTTCCAAGCAGATAATGCGTGCTAAACCAGGCCTGTAATATGCAGTGCTAATAACCAGCTTCCACCTCACCTCTCTCCTCCCACAGAGAGATGTTGACGTCTATACCAGCAACAGGAGTTGTCCAGGTACCTCAGCATATCCCATTAGTCAGTTATTTCTCTACAGTGGGGTAATACCCCAGAGGAACGTGGGTGGCGCATCAGCAGCAGCGCTCCCTTCAAAGCCCTGATGTCGGAGTGAATTAAAGAGGAGGATCAGAAGAAGATTTGATCTCACAGGTATCATATTAATATTTTGAGAAAACAACAAAAAAAACTATAGAAAATGACAATAGTGTCACAACCGTTTGAAAAAGAGAAGAGCGTTTAGCAGCTACATGGTGACTTGTAGCAGATGTAAAGATAAAAATCGATGAATTGTGGATTATGTTAATTCACTCAGGATAACAAGCTTGTCGCACACTGCTGTTTCACACACACACGTCTAATAGGCTAAGAGTGTCCTCTAACATCTCTAGCTACTAGTTGTACATCAGTACAGTAACAGTACAGTGTTTCCCACCAGCCCCCTGGCCACCCGGCGCTCCAGCTCAGAGGTAAATGATTGCATATTTATTGTGGAGGCTTGACGGCGGCACACACAGCCGGTGGCAGCAGCAGTAGCTGTGATTAACGCGTCTGAAGGGCGTGCGACCAGCAATCATCTGCCTAGTCAGCCTCGTTAATCATATTTCCCTAAATCACACAGGGCCTCCTTCTCTTCCCTTCTTCACACCTTTATTTTAAGACTCATCGTTTGTTTTACTGCTCTTTTCCATCCCTCCTTCGGAGGACTCTGTCACCAAGGTGCTTTCCGCGCACTTATTTCCCATGATGCACTGGTGTGCGGCGGCCCCTAGAATCCCCACACGGATGGAGGATGCAGAGAGAGAGGAGTTAATTGCGTTTGAGAGCCATTCTCCTCTCTCTCCCCCCTATCCCTCTCTCTCCTCTCCTCCTTCTCCCCTGCTCCTCTCCAAGCCATGTAGGCCGAGTCTCTTCGTGGAGCTTCAGTAAAGCTGCAGTCCCTCTATCTGTTGCCATGCTTAAACAAAGGCCTGATAATTTAGAGAGAGAATGTATTTAATTTAGCACAGATCCACAAGTTCAAAATACTAAATATCTACTGATGAACAGTATGTTAATGACATACACACTATGAAAGGGGACTTTTATATTAATGTATCTTTGATACATTTGGGTTTTTTGTGGATGGGAGAACAAATAGATAATCAGAGAATCACTTTCAGAAGCTTTCGTTTGTAACAATAAGCGTCATACATTTTTCACATTCTGTAAGTAATTTGTAGGCTAATATAATTACAGAGTTTTGGGGTTTTATTGGTTTGATCTCTGTATCTGTGACTTAGCCTTCATCTCTGAATCTCTATGGTGTCTCTATGGAGTCTGTGTAACCAACCCCTGAGATAATTACTTTTATCAACTTTTTAACAAGTTTCTCCAACTACGTCTGAACTCAACTTCCAGTGTGTGTTGCTGTAGTGTTGAATGTAGCTAGTGGAGAATAAAGACTGATAATGATGAATGTATTTACCCAACCCGCGTCATCCTCCCACCTCTCCACTCCCAACCACTCATCACATAGCCCAACCCCCACATGACAGAACCATCAGCGCATCAGTTCAATATGCACTTCGCTTTGCTCATTGCGACTCTCATTTTAGACAGTGCACTCACTCACTCCACACACACACACGGAACAGAAGGAAGGACAGCAGGGCCATTGGGGGAGAGGCGGGAGCCTAAAGATGATTACAGTTGGCTAGGACAGGCTGTGCTTTGGCTAGATAGCCTCTCTCTCCTCTTTCTCTCTCTCTCTGTCTCCTCCTACTCTGCACAAACAAAATGGCCTCTCAAGAGCCTCCCACGTCTTTGGGCGAAGATGAGACTTCGTCAATTTGGTACATTACTGGTCATCAGAGAGGGGTGGAGGAGAGAGAGAGGGAAGGGAGGAGTTGGGTTCGGGGGTAGAGGAATGGGGGAAGAAGGAGAGTGAAATGTTGATGGAAGAGAGGGGATGGAGGAAGAGAGGGATGGAGGAAGAGGGGGGGGATGGAGGAAGGGGGGTGGAGGAAGAGGGGGGATGGAGGAAGAGAGGGATGGAGGAAGAGAGGGATCTGGAGGAAAGCAGGGATGGATGAAAAGAGAGATGGAGGAAGAGAGGGATGGAGGAAGAGAGGGATGGAGGAAGAAAAGGAAATGGGGCAGAGGTAAATCTGAGTAAATGAAGGGATCTGTGTATGGACTCTAAATTAGGAAAATCTACCCAGACTGATACACGTCTAGTGAATATGTTTAGAGATAGGGAGGAGATGCATTTATCACCGGTGCAGGTGAATACCTCCACAAAGTGTATTCAAGCAACCATTTTTCACGCCATATTCCACAGTCTCGGATTCTTCCAAAGATACAGATGAACAATCGACTTATTTATTTTAAACAGTAATCAATAATTGTTTGATTACTCAACACATCTTTTTTTTTCTTCTCATGGTCAGTATGTGGTCTTTGCTTGAATGACAGTATAATATACCAGAAGGGATATATAAGTGATAGTTGTACAATGTAGATGGATTGTGTGTTAGTTATCCAGTTGTGGTTTTAGATATTGTGATCTAGTATAAATGCTGACATCACGGTAATGTCATATGGATGATGCAGTAGTAGTTAGTAATACTGCAGTAATTCAGGGTGCCACTACTGCATGGCACTTAGCATGTGTGTTTTACACCTCATCAGTCAGGGAGCCATGGCAGACTAGGGCTTGTGAGCAGTGTTGGGGGTGTGGCTTTAGGGGGTGGAGACATTTTGCAAAGGACCAGCCTACTAAGCATCATCAACAGCATACGGCCCAATCACAGACTTGACCAATCAGCTAATGTCAAAGCCTGTTGACATCCCCACGAAAAAACAATCAACAAACCAAATTTGAATGTAATTGGTGTAAAAAAGTATTCTACTGGCTGTCTACATCCCAGTTCTGTGTTTTACTTGGTGGTGAAAGCACACATTCTGTCCGTCTGCTGCGCGGGGATACGTCTGCAGAGAGCATTGATCACCACGACTATTTCGTCCATTAGATAAACACCATCTGTGTATCAGCCTGTTATCAAAGGATCAAAGAAAATCGCTAATAGTTTTCATGAAAGTCTCAGAACATGGATATAGTATATTTTTCTCTCTCTCACAACACACTCATGTCGCTCATCTCACTCACTCACTCACTCCACTCACTCACTCACTCACTCACTCACTCCACTCACCCACTCACTCACTCACTCCCACTCCACTCACTCCACTTTCCCCCACTCACTCACTCCACTCACTCACTCTCACCCACAATACTTCTATCCAACACATACTCTTCTCCTCTAACACACACACGCTTCGCGCAGCCACATGCGGCGGTGACAACCCGGCTGTTCAATCGATTCTCCCCTCTCCTGATGCTGACAATGTACTCAAGTGGTCGGTGCTCCTGTTTGCTTCCTCTTGTAACACAGAAAGAAAGGGCCCCTCCATTCCAATGAATGTATACTATTTTTACCCTCTTGCAGGAAAGATGCTCGGATGGGGACCTAAATAATTAAAGGCAAGGGACCCTTTTTGATGCATCAACCTGGCACTGCTGGTAAGCTCTACTATACATTGTGAATCCATTTGCCCCTCGTCCTGTCCTGCCAAGGGGTTGTTTTGAGTTTTTTAGTTTGTCACAGCCACCATGCCACGTGCCCCCTGCCTTGCATGGAACCCCCCCTCTGCACATTTAAAAGCACTACTACAGATATTCCATATTCATTTTCTTACTGTTGTTTGATTTCATTTTAAAAGTCCGCTAACTTGTTGTGTTGCGGACAGTGGGATGTTTGATGCTGTACCACTACCATATCTCACACCAGTTATCTGACACTTTTCTTTGTGCATTTTATTGTGGCGTTTGCTGTAGTGGGTCCTCCATCCCTCCCAGTCTGAAATGGCAACGCTGTGGAATTGGAGGGAAGAAGCGTTGAAGTTGTAGTGTCAAATTTTACCTCCATGCTTTTGGCGTAGCTTTTCCATGCAGACTTGCTACACTCACAAACAATACCGCCCTTAGTCTCGCAAGTTTGGCGTGACACCAGATTATGCTTACGCTTCCCACTGTTGCGATTCGATGGACAGTGGCTATCGTTATGAGATACTACTGCTCTCTCAGTGTGAAAAAAGCGGCCATTTTTATTTATTAAAGCGAAGGGGATACATGGGGATGATATGTTTAAAAAGTAGGGGCCTGATTAAGCCACTTCCAGCTGAGAGCCAGTGTGATAGTGCTGTCGGAGCTCTAATACACTATCCAGTTCCCTCGATTCTCGCGTTAGCTCCGATCAATTGAGTAGCTCCCATTTCCAATAGTGGTGGAGTATTTAATTGAGTCAGAGTCTAGTGGATTTGCAGCGGGGCTGTGCTGGACGTGCTGACAGTGGTGAAACAGCGTGGTCGGGATGCTTTCGCCATCGCCTGTACAGACCAGTTAGGGGAGCTGAGAAGGACTGGGTAGAGTTTCTCTCACTTTAAAAGGAGGCCGTTGGAACCCATTTCCGCGTGGGTTCCTCTTGATAGGGGAAGAGTGAGGAGGGGTGAATGTCGTTTATTTGTTGTTTTTTGTCTGGGCGTTGGGTGAGGTCAGGGGTTAGTGAAGAGGACAGGAAGAGAGGAGGGTTATTGAAAATCGTAGTGACGCACAATATCATTCAAATAATTAGAATTCCAAGCATAGGTGCATGGTGTTGGGCGAGACAGAACACATGTTTAGTAATGCAAAAAATATATTTCTGAGAATGCGCCTCCAGTCATTGTTTAACGCGCTGAAACACTATTTTTGCTTATATGACAACTTGTTTTTATTTTCTTTGTAAACGATATCTCTCTACCTCCCCCTTCATCCATTTTGTCTTTCCACCAGGCACAGCTCAACATCAACCTGCCCAACTGCTGCAAAAGCTGGATGACATTCTGGATCCCATCTCCGGTTGTGCCCAAAGGACCTGCGCGCCGAGTTCCTGTGGCTCAAGATCTCGCTGGGCACCACCTGGGCCTGGACACCATCAGGGGGAGGAAGACTGAGCCGTGGCAGCCAGCTCCCGCACTTGACACCCCACCCCCACCCCCCACCACCACCCATAAACCTCCACAACAACCACCACCACCACCTACACCACCCCCCATCCAGCGGCTTCTACCAGCGGTGGCCCCCAGATAACTTCATGGTGCTGGACCTGAGCACCGCGTCCAGCCCATTCAGTCCAGCGGTCAGTCCATTCATCACGCCAGTCGGACGAGCGTGGGGAGGGCATCCTATTGGACGACCTGGAGGAGGAAGAGAGGAGGAGGTCAGTGGCGGCGGAGGACTGCTCCCAGCATAGCCCGGGGCGGGGTAGGGACCGGAGGGCGGGACCAGGCCGAGCGTGGGAGGGGCACGGAGGAAGATCGGGAAGAAGGTCTGGCTTGGGGGGCCCTCACCTCCTGGCGCGGCCCTCCTGTCTCCCACGGGTCGCAGTGGTGGGATCCTGTGCAGCATCTGCCCACAAAATGTACAGCAACAAAGGGACCCTGCGGCGTGCTGGACTTCAAGACTGTGCGCTTCTGCGCGAGATGCACAAGTGCAAAGTGGCTCAGCTGCAACATGATGTTCTCCTAGGTGCTTGCAGCCTGCTAACCATGCCACTCCCAGAACGCCTCCCACCTCCCACAAAAACAACGTGCCCTTCACCCACCATGGTGACTAAAGCCCCTGGCCCCCCTTACTTACCCCCTGTCTGGCCAACTCTACCCCCCTCCTCGACTCCCTCCTCACCCCAAACCATGAGCTCTTACCCCCAGGAACTTCACCTTACCACCCTTAGACGTCATTGCACCACATTTCTATTTCCCTTCGATGAGATCCAGTGACTATATACAGTAAGCGTTGTGACTTTTGACCTTTCCTTCTTTGGAAGAACGAGGATGAGACACTTGAAGTGTCTTTATTCCAAAAACTGGCTCTGCCGGTTTCCCATAAATCCCATTTCCTATTTCCCATATATCTTTGTTTTTGTCCATCTCCAAAGAATCTATTCAAACTCTTATTTGTGACTGTTGCCTGCAGAAATGATAATAATGATGAAAAAAATATAAATCTTCTTGTTGTATTTGTGTAATGATAGCTTTTAAAGGAAACCCCATACAAGAGCATGACTGCTTCATTTGTAAATAATATGTCCCAAGAGGCTTTTGGTGTAAAACAATTGTATTTGATGGTTGTTAGCTATTTTTGTTTCTCTTTTTTTTGGTTTTTATGTTACAGTACAATACTTCCAGCGCTAAGGTAGGCAAGAAAGAGGTAGCATCTTTACTAGCTTGACTCATTTACGTTAGTTTCAAAAACACATTTTTAAACTGAGAACTAGAAAAACTAATGATCATGTGACTTGCTGTATCTACTTGTTAGATATGCGGAGGTTGCCGGCATGCTTTTTTTTGGCTCCTACACCAATATCATTCTCTGTTCTATCTTTAGTTTTTGTTATTGTTTATAGTTTTTATTATACCAATTCAGTTTTTCGCACTTTGCAACTATACAAGCGGGATGTGTAATATTATTACAAGGAGGACTTTGCAAAGATGGGTTTCCGCGATGTTCGGGGTCTGGTAGACAGCCACAGTGCCAAGGGAAAATGTCTTGTACCTTTAGCATAATTGTGGCAGTTTTTTTTATTTTTTATTTTTTTTTGCACGTGTTCAGTTTCAGAAACACTATTTCACAACGGAAGACCCATATTTGTCCTGAATGAAACCCAACATCCGGCCCATTTACTCAAATAATCGTATTCAGAAAAAGTCTAAGTATTTCTACTCTACCAGATACCTTAAAGTGACTGACTACAATACAGCTGCTGTTTTAGAAGGCAGAAGATTTAAGGTTTTTGTTTCTTTCATTTCAAGGAGTGTAAACCAAGTGTGTGAGCGTTCTGGCTGTAAAGTAATATCACAGTACTTAGCTACAGAGGTTGAAGTAGGCTAATCTTTCTACTGCATGTGGTATTTGTGACCTGACCTAAAACAAGAGTTGGTTGAGTGTCCTTTTATTATTTTATAAAAATGTCCATGCACAAAATGGCCATCCTATCAGAAGTGTAATGTGAATGTCACATTGATTATAAAAAAAAAGAAATTGTCCTTAAACTGTGACCAAAACAAAAAGAAGCATTGGTTTTTAAAACAAACTATATTTTTCCGCCATACAGTTGTACTTTAACTTACACCCCATAAATTGATATGATGCACTTGAGTCTTAAGCCTTTTGCTGTAATTTTTCAGTATTGATTTCCATTGCTGATTGTCAGCTTCAAACGTGAACTCTGTGAAACTCTGTTGCCATTGCCAGGCTTTTTTCTGAGTTATTTGCAGCCATTTTCCTTGTTTCTATACAAATCTTAAGGTACAAATATTTCCAATAAATAGGCAAAGTAGCCAAGGGGAAGGGGTATTTATTTGTGGGTGATGTTATCTTGATGCAGATGTGTTGTCCAATATGAAGTCCTTTTTTTTAAGAAAAGAAAAAAAAGAGATCGGTCTTCATTTTGAGTCTGTGCCCTTGAGTTGATGGTTTTCATTGTGTTTTTGTCTTGTTACTATGGATGTGAAAAAATTGAGAGCTCCTCTTTCTTGATTGGTGCTTATCTTAAGGGGATGCAAACGCACAGTGTTACGTGGTATACAGTATTCAAACCCCCGTTATATCCATGAAAGTGTTGGACATTTTTATTTTATGACTTCAACTATTTTGCAATGTGCATGATCGACCCTTTGATGGACACGTTGGCGTAAACTCTTAAGACTTAGCTTCTCCTCTCTTCTCACTCAACCAACCTCCACGACACTGGCAGCAGTCTTCACCCCTCTCTTCTCTCTGAAGAGAAAGAGAGAGAAAGAGCTGATCTGAGTGAAAGGGGTTGCGGAGGTGGAGGGCTGACTAGAGAGGAGGGAGGGATGACAGTGAGTATCATTAAAAATGTGCTGTTCCACCGTTACCTGGAGGCATTCTGAAGCTGATCTGTCTAACAACTCACTTGTCACTTCATTACACTGGCAGACGTGAATGTTGCTGACAGGACTGTGACACCGACCCCTCCAGGCCCCCCTTTCTCTCTCTCTCTCCGCTTCCCTTTCTCTTCTGCTCTGCCTGAGAGAAACCACCCCCCACACCACTCTTAACCACCCCCCTCATCTTCCCACTCAACCCTCCTCCCCTCGCCCCCTTCTCGGGTCCTATAGAGACACAGACTAATAGTGTACGCTTAAGTTCACCGGACGGCTATCGCTGTAGAAAAAGGATGTGTAATTGCCTGTTTATCCCAAGTGAAGGGAAAATTCAGTACAGGAACCCTCAGCTACTCCCTGGAGTGGCTCTGAGGCGCAGCCTGCCTCATTCGCCCAGCGCACCTTACCGCCACGGGCCCAGCGCAGCCCAGACGGATAAATATAGAAGTGTCACTCCAGGAACCCTGCTGACAGCTGTCTCTCTCTTCCATACACATGCGCACACACTATTTCTGCTAACAGGCCAGTGGGATGACAGCAACAAGAGGTCTTGTTAACCTCTGGTGATGGGTGGGAAACAAGGAGAGAGAGAGAGAGAGAGAGAGAGAGAGAGAGAGAGAGAGAGAGAGAGAGAGAGAGAGAGAGAGAGAGAGAGAGAGAGAGAGAGAGAGAGAGAGAGAGAGAGAGAGAGAGAGAGAGAGAGAGAGAGAGAGAGAGAGAGAGAGAGAGAGAGAGAGAGAGAGAGAGAGAGAGAGAGCAGAGAGAGAGAGAGAGAGAGAGAGAGAGAGAGAGAGAGAGGTGGAGAGAGAGAGAGAGAGAGAGAGAGAGAGAGAGAGAGAGAGAGAGAGAGAGAGAGAGAGAGAGAGAGAGAGAGACCGCACTGAGAGCAGTTGAGAAAGAAAGCCCCTCTTTGAAAGTGTTCGATGGCTTACGATAACTGTTCTTATACCGTGGAAAGGAAAGAACTCCAAGGCCAATCAGTCTGGTTTGGAATCAACACACAGTCTATTGAGAAATGTGAGACTGTAACAAGCTAAGAGTGGTATTAATGATGCTGCTGTAGCCAGTGACCTTAGCCTGCACTGTTAAACCACACAACCTGATCTGATGAGAAATAAAAAGACTGCAGAACCCAAACTCTTAAACATTCCTCTTGTCCTATTCAATGTTGTAGACCTCTCAAGCAGCCAGCGAGCTTAGTCTGTGACCTGTGTGTGTGTGTGTGTTAGTGTGTGTGTGTGCCAGAGAGAGAGAGAGAGCTTAAATTCCCTTAGTGACTCCTTGTCTCTAGCCCCTCCGTCTCTTACTCGATGGCCATGCCAGCACGCCACGGCTGCTAGAGAGAGCTTGCAAATGAGCTGAGAAAACTGCCCTGACACGCAAATGACTGTCCAGAACAGAACAGAATAGCCAGACTAGAGGGGGGAGAGAGAGAGAGAGAATGAGAGAGAGAGGTACATTTTCTCCTCTCTCCTTTGAGAGGGCCTGAGCCCTCCATCTCCCTCCCTCTCTTTCTGTCCATCTTTAGCCCACTAGGATCCAAGGCAGAGTCCAGTGGTCAGGCTGATGGGACCATTATGGTCCTGGCTCGGTCCCCAGGAGGAGAAAGCCTCTTAAAACCCTCACTGGCCAGCCTGAGTGGAGTGAGTCTTTAATATTTCATTAGGGGACTCCCAAATGTCAGTTTCCCCACGACACACAATCGCTGAAAGACAGAGATGACAATGGAGCAGGTGGGGTTGTCTAGTGATCCGTTATGGATCGTATACTCGTGTCCACTTTGTTTAAGTCTGCGGAGAGCAGGGAAGGACGTTAAACCAGTGTAAGTGGAGGGGGATGTTTGCGAGCTGTCTGGTTAACATCATCCATCTTGAAAAATAAATGTGGCGAGGCTCAAAAGACACATCGGAAGATTGGTGGTTTTACAGATGATATGCTATGGTCCAAACATGTACCCTCGTAACTTGGTAACAGCAATTCTACAGTAACTTGGTAACAGCAATTCTACAGTAAATTATCCTGGAACAAATAAAAAAAACATACAGAAATGCATAACGTGCTTTTTACCCATATATTTTATTTGACAAAAGAAAATCTCACAATCCTTAACATTACAGCAAGTCACCCCAAACTATTTACCAACATGCCAATCATACTTTTTATAGTCTCATCACAAAATATAAATAAGCTTGAAAGACTGTGAGTACATTTTCTTTTCCATAGGGATGTTTTTGTGTAGCCGTCTGGTTCTCTTTGTGCTAAACGGCCGTGTTACCTCCCTGCAACCAGAGGCCTGCATTTCAATCAACTCTTCTTTCACTGCCTGGCATGGCAGCATTGCTACAGAGTCACACAGCAAACTGCAGCATCTACAACAGGGGAAGCTTGCATCACTTTCCATTTTATAATGGTGACATTGGTAGCTTCATGAATACAGTATGTCTCCTAAACAGGTTTTTCCCATTAGCAGACTGGGGGAGAAAAAAAAGGTGGGTTTTGTTTTGTTGCTTTCCTTGTATTTTTCTGTATCATAACAGTCTATGGTTTTTGCATAAAATGCATATGGGTTTTGGGATGTAAATGGAATTTTATTCATATTTTGTCCAAATACCTCTTGTAATTTGTATCAGAATTCTTGTACAATTTTTATATTAAAGATTTATCAGTCACTGGCAATCTGACGCCGTGTTGCTTGTCTTTGAAAGGGATTATTTATTTTTCCGGCTGTGTTGTGTGTGTGTGTTGTGTGTGTGTTGTACCGGTAAAGGGAGGACATGTTCTGTGTGGCTGGAATTTAACACAGAGAGGCACAGGGACAGTCTGTCAATCAAGCTGGTCCGACAAGACACGATTTCAGCGGTTTTACTGGCCTGTTTAATTAAGTTAAGCTGTGATAAAAATCATTGGGGAAAAGGCTATCTTGACCAATTAGTGGACGATTAGATTAATGAAGTCATTTAAAGATGTAGCAGTGTGAGCACTAGGGGCCAGTTTCCCGGACACTTTCCCGGCCTAGTCATGGACAGAAAACACAGCACCAGGATTTGCTGGTATTAGCATATTTCCTTTAAAAGGGCAATGTGCTTGTCAACAATAATATTATACAGTTGGGTCCAAAATTATTGACACCCTTGATAAAGATGAGTAAAAATGTATAAAATAAATAATTCACATACTATGCTATATTGTATGCTCATTTTTTATAATAATACTATTGCTTTTCAAAAAGGTAGGGGGTCAACATTATTTGATACCCCTAAAGATTCTTATACATCAAGTAGTCAAAAGTTTAGGATTTGGTCCTGTGTTCATAGCACGCAATGACTACAGTGCCTTGTAAAAGTATTCACCCCCCTTGGCATTTTTCCTATTTTGTTGCCTTACAACCTGGAATTAAAATGGATTTTTGGGGGTTTGTATCATTTGATTTACACAACATGCCTACCACTTTGAAGATGCAAAATATTTTTTATTGTGAAACAAACAAGAAATAAGACCAAAAAAAAGACATTTGAGCGTGCATAACTATTCACCCCCCCAAAGTCAATACTTTGTAGAGCCACCTTTTGCAGCAATTACAGCTGCAAGTCTCTTGGGGTATGTCTCTATAAGCTTGGCACATCTAGCCACTGGGATTTTTTTCCCATTCTTCAAGGCAAAACTGCTCCAGCTCCTTCAAGTTGGATGGGTTCCGCTGGTGTACAGCAATCTTTAAGTCATACCACAGATTCTCAATTGGATTGAGGTCTGGGCTTTGACTAGGCCATTCCAAGACATTTAAATGTTTCCCCTTAAACCACTCAAGTGTTGCTTTAACAGTATGCTTAGGGTCATTGTCCTGCTGGAAGGTGAACCTCCGTCCCAGTCTCACATCTCTGGAAGACTTTAACAGGTTTCCCTCAAGAATTTCCCGTATTTAGCGCCATCCATCATTCCTTCAATTCTGACCAGTTTCCCAGTCCCTGCCAATGAAAAACATCCCTACAGCATGATGCTGCCACCACCATGCTTCACTGTGGGGATGGGGTTCCCGTGGTGATGAGAGGTGTTGGTTTTGCGCCAGACATAGCGTTTTCCTTGATGGTCAAAAAGCTCAATTTTAGTCTAATCTGACCAGAGTACCTTCTTCCATATGTTTGGGGAGTCTCCCACATGCCATTTGGCGAACACCAAACGTGTTTGCTTATTTTTTTCATTAAGCAATGGCCACTCTTCCGTGTACGGCTTAAAGTGGTCCTATGGACAGATACTCCAATCTCCGCTGTGGAGCTTTGCAGTTCCTTCAGGGTTATATTTGGTCTCTTTGTTGCCTCTCTGATTAATGTACCCTCCTTGCTTGGTCCATGAGTTTTGGTGGGCGGCACTCTCTTGGCAGGTTTGTTGTGGTGCCATATTCTTTCCATTTTTTGTTCAAAGTTTGGATATTTTTTTATAACCCAAACCTGATCTGTACTTCTCCATAACTTTGTCCCTGACCTGTTTGGAGAGCTCCTTGGTCTTCATGGTGCCGCTTGGGGCCTTACAGAACAGGTGTATATATACTGAGATCATGTGACACTTAGATTGCACACAGGTGGACTTTATTTAACTAATTATGTGACTTCTGAAGGTAATTTGTTGCACTGGATCTTATTTAGGGGCTTCATAGCAAAGGGGGTGAATACATATGCACGCACCACTTTTCCATTATTTATTTTTTAGAATTTTTTGAAACAAGTAATTTTTTTTTTTCACTTCACCAATTTGGACTATTTTGTGTATGTCCATTACATGAAATCCAAATAAAAATCCATTTAAATTACAGGTTGTAATGCAACAAAATAGGAAAAACGCCAAGGCGGATTAATACTTTTGCAAGGCACTGTACATCAAGCTTGTGACTATACAAACTTGTTGGATGCATTTGCAGTTCATTTTGGTTGTTTCAGATTATTTTGTGCCCAATAGAAATTAATGGTAAATAATGTATTGTGTCATTTTGGAGTCACTTTTATTACAAATAAGAATATGTTTCTAAACACTTCTACATTAATGTGAATGCTACCATGATTACAGATTATCCTGAATGAATCCTGAATAATGATGAGTGAGAAAGTTACAGAGGGTCAAATATCATACCCCAAGACACGCTAACCTCTCACCATTACCAAAAACAGGGGAGGTTAGCATGTCTTGGGGATGTATGATCTTCTGCTCCAATGCGTTTTGAGAAGTAGACGAGGAGAGGACACAGAATCGAACTGAGAAAGAACCCTGGAATTCTGCTCTGGAGAGTTCCTCCTTCAGGCCTGGATTCAATACCACAGCGCACAAGACAGCCAACGATGCACCTTTTGAAAGGCGCCTTGGATAAATCCCCGCTTCAATATTGTTCTCAGGGAAACTCCGCCTCAATGGCAGAGAACTAATGTGATTGGTTGGATGAAAGCTCAGTGGGCAGAGCTTAGAGTGACACGTTAGTGGGTGGAGTTTACAGGTGAGAGTCAAATAAAAAAAGCCCTTATAGGTGGTAGATTGGAGGTGGATGAGGGGCGTTACACATGGGTTGCGACCTGCAAGTTTCCTGGTGCACGTCCTGATTGATTGTTTTGTTACCCAACATTCTTAACTAATTACATTTCTAATCTACCAACTTTCTGACTGAACAGATTTAAATATGTGGACAAAACAGACTTGTGCCAGCCCCCTTCTGGCTGATTGGACTAGGCACTGGGCTACGGACCATTCTCCAAAATAGGTACTTTCCCTAGCAAGGAATTCTCCCCCTCAACACCCAAACCATACCTCAACTTTTGTTAGTAGGGCTGGCCAGAGGATATTCGCTTTTGGGGGTAATTGATCCCAAGATCTAAGGTTCCTCCCCAATAAGAAGTTTATCCAATGCATTTTGTGAAGGAAGAAAGGAGATAGGATGCAAGGAATCAAGGAAATAGGATTGGAGATCCACCCATACACTAAAGCACAAGAGATGATCCTTTTGGTTGTAAGGCTGGGATTTAAACCCAGAGACAGATTTTGGCAACCCAAAAAAATATTTGTTTTACCATTGATCATCCAAACAGCAAGTAGCCTAGTGATTTGTTGATATCCTGGAAAAGGTAGATAGGATTTTGATGCAAGAAATAAATAAAAGATTTTACAAGCACACCAACCCTCATACTATAGCATCACCAGGGGTGTATTCATTAGTCTACTAGAGTTTCTATTCGTTCGTTTTGCACTGTTTCAATGGAAAACGATATTATATTGCACTAATTCAGGGCTGTATTCATTAGTCGGATTCCGTTGCAAAACTCAAAACACACAAGCATAACAGAGGCCACTTACATTTCAAACAAACAC